>NW_027434447.1:0-6409 GCF_044706935.1 Curcuma longa
AGTCCATGCAGCATATATCCAAATGCATATCCATCAGTATGATCCATGCATCACCTATCCATCTACAAGTCCATGTCATATGCTCCCATAATCAGAATGATATAAGGTATCACGTCTAGTATAAACACCGATACAGAGCAATATAAATCCAACTAAAGCATATGAACAAGTATCAGGTGGTATCAAAAATCCATAAGTATCAGAATACTAAACATGGCAAAGGTATCAGATGATAGCAAGATGAATGTCTACTGATATCCACAATATGAATAAGTATCTGATACTATCAGAATAGCAATAAAGACTGGTATAAAAGCAGATCCAGGTATCAAGTGAAATAAATACAACCAGAAGCATGAATTACTGATAGCTAGCAATTACACATATCAATAAAGACCTATCTATAAGGATAAGTCAAGGTACCCGCCTTCCGATTGGTTGCGCGTAATCGCAAAAGATCTGAATCTGATAACGTCCGCAACCAATCAACTCAAATCAAAATCCTGCAATTAGAATAACCAACAATACACTACTTACTAAGAAATACTGTATTAAATTAACAGTAATTATATCCCCTAATTTAATCCAATTAAATCTATCAAAATTCATCCCATTCAATTCCTCCTTGTGATAGCACCAGATAGATCAAGATAATGCCAATAGTAGTCTCCCCTCACCAAATCTGATCTAATTCAATAGTAACACCTAAACCCTAAGAATATCGATTACAACAGAATTGAATCAGATGCCAACACAATCAATCCAACATTCAAGGACTCAACAGATCCATCCCATTATAGTTCAATCAGCAACCCTCCAATCCAACAAAACCTGATCTAAAGTTCAATGACAGAGCCATGCTTAATTCCACACTAAACAGTAACTAATCCAAACTCAATCAACTCAGATTCGAAATTTTTACCTTCAAGTTCCATCCCAATCAACCTTAGCTTAGCCTCCGGTTCCTTTCCAACCAAAGTCGTCGTCACCACCAACCGGTCTGCTAGATCCAAATGAAGCTCCTGATTCACGTTCTAAGGAGAATCAAAACAATCAAAGGAAGCCACACTCGAAGCCTAGCTCAAACCTCTTACCGATTCGACTTCGTCTTCGCTAGTTCGCCGTCGGCCAGCACCAAACAGGGCCGATTCCAGATCCACAATCCCGCCTGGAAAACCTAGATAAAACATGAATCTAAGCTCGAAAACCCTAAGATAAGAGAAATCTCACACAAACCTACCGATCGGCTTCTTCAATCCGCCGCTTGATCTGCTCCTTACGCCGCTGCAAGCATCGCAAGCCTCACGAACCCAATCTGTGATGCGAGATCAGACCACCACCGATCCACCCTCTAAAGCTCCGGTCATCGGTGGTCCCTCCTTGGCTCCCAGCTCCGGCTAAGGCGGCGAGCTCTCGTGCGTCGGCGAAGAAACCACAGACAAGTCGCGCGATCGGGAAGAGGCGGAGATCCCACTGTAGCAATCTTATAGGATGGGTTTTTGTTGATGTGTGTTCCGCAAGTGCACGGAATATCGCCAAGTAATAAAAGATCGAATCCACAGGGACCGTGGAATTACTTACTATACCTAGCACAAAAAGGTGGAGAGAAAACTGTTCATGAGTTGAGTGGGGGAGATCGGAGTGTTCTAGAGTGCTTAATCCTAAAAGCAGAGAAGGGGATCGACTGTGACACTTATGGGTGAAGCGATCCTAGGATTTCGGACTCCTCAGAGAATGGATTAATCGACTTGGATCCTCTACCTTTCCTCAATAAATGTTCAATTGTAGGAATGTCAACCAAATTATCCAATTCAACCTCGTCAGGTATCCTCGAATTAAATCATTAGGTTTCTTACGTCACTCACTATTGGTTTGAAACGGTTCTAGAAGCCCGGTTCAAGGCATTCCCGTGTCACTCAGGCGCCCCGGAAATACTAAAAGAACCTTATCCACTGTCACTGGATACCCTTTTACGGATCTCTCCCCAATAATGAATGACCGTTAACTATTCCTCATAAGCATTCACTACGCAGTAGGAAACCCCTCGGAATCTCGCCCGGTTCAAGGCATTCCCCATTACAGAGCGCCCCGGAAATACGGCCTAATGATTCCCCAATACATAGCAAATTCCTACCCTCATGGATTCACACATACACAAGTTATCATCAATGCACAAGTACAAATCCACAAAACAATGCACATTTACATCATAGAAAACGGTAGATTATCAAATCCAAGTACAACCATCCATTACATCTGATTTATCCTACATCCTAGAATCTAGGGAAATCTACTCCATATCGAGGAGAGTACAAACCAAAGGAAGAAAGGAATACATCTTGATTCTAAAGATAAGCAAATAAGTGCAGGAAACTAGACTTATCTTCTTCCTCGGTTTGCAATCTCTGCGTAGATGAGATGGAAATGGTCTGGAGCAGTCGGATCGGTGATGGATCGTCGAATCTCCTCCGAAATAGGCGTCGGCGGCTCAAGAACAACTCCGGTGGCTCTCCTAAAGGCTCCCCCCCTTTGCTAGGTCTCTAAAGAGGCCTATTTATAGTGAAGGGTTCGTAGCAGCTCGCCTCCGTGCACACGGCCGTGCCTGGGAGGCACGGCCTTGTGTTGGCTTCGGGCACAGGGTAAGGCACGGCCGTGCCTGGGAGGCACGGCCTGGACTTGTGAGTTCTCTGATCTGAGGCACGGCCGTGCCTCTTAGGCACGGTCCAGTCTTGTCCCTCGTCTGTTTGCACACACGGCCGTGCCTGGGAGGCACGGCCATGCACTGGCTGAAGTTCAGTTGCTGGACACGGCCGTGCTTCTGAGGCACGGCCAGCTGCTTGGGCGCTTCTGTTCTTGCACACGGCCGTGCCTGTGAGGCACGGCCTTCAGCTGAGGCTTGCTCCAGGATGAAGACACGGCCGTGCTTGTGAGGCACGGCCATGAACTGGCTTGGTTCTGTTTTGAAGCACGGGTGTGCTTTTGAGGCACGGCCTCTGGCTGATGTTGAGGGGATTTGGCACACGCCCGTGCCCTTTGTCACACGGCCAGGAGCTTGAATAGACATGGCCGTGCCTTTGAGGCACGGCCCTGTCTTGCCTGATCTTCAATAATTCTCCGTTGCGCCGTTTTTGCTCCATTTTCCATCCTGAAACATGTAAAAACACGAGCAGATCTCCGAACTAGGAAATGTAAAATATATGCCTAAATGCATGAATATGGGATGCAATATACATAAGAATGAAGCAATGAGCTCAAGAAGATGTGCAAATAAAGCGTGAAAACAGATATACATCCTACGCACATCACACGACTGGTACCTCTGGGACACTACTTTGATATTTAAGCCTTAAATACAATCTATAGTGCTACTTATATATTTATGGTTCAATGACAAATTAAAGTGCACATATATTTTCGTTCTAAGCTAACCTATGCATAAACCATTTCATCGCTAACATATCTTAGCGACGATATATTTTATTTTGTCGCTAACATATCTTCGCGATATTTTATCGTCGCTAATTTGTCGCTATAAGCTTGTCGCTAATTAACATTAGCGACGAAATTTCAAAAATTCATCGCTAACATTAGCGATGAAATAGTAATCGTCTCTAATCAGCCTATAATCGTCGCTAACGTTAGCGACGAATTATTAAACTTTCGTTGCTAAAATTTCTAATATTAGCGACGAGTTTTTATAGTATCGTAGCTAAATCGAGGCGCTGATTGGCGAAAAAACCCGACGGTTAGCGACGAATTTAACAAATTCGTCGCTAACATTAGCGACGAATTTGTTAAATTCGTCGCTAATGTATATAGGTTAGCGACGAATTCATAGAAATTCGTCGCTAACCTACGTGAACCCCCAGCCCCCCTCTCGATAACCTGTACAACAGAACAACAAATAACCAACAAATAACCTGTACAGAACAACAGACCAACACAAAACAACAACACAAAACAACAGAACAACACAAAACACATAACCTGTACAGAATAAAACACACAAACGCAGAACAACACTCAGAACAACACACACATCAGAACAACACATAATTTACATTCACAAACAGAACCAACAACACAGATTTCACTTTCACATTCACATTCACAAATCCAATAACATTCACATCCAACATCCATCCAACATCCAGAATATATGAAACTACAGAAGTTTGATACAGAATATATAAAAGTCAAAACATAAGTCAGAAGTTGTTAGATATTACATCTCATCAATTACAATGCAGTCTAGTCATCATAAACATTGAGCTTTGTATCCAAGACTTGCTTCCCACACATAGCATACATGTCTCTGCAGTGAAACTCTGAAATGGCAGAAATCTGATACAGAGAAGTTGATCTTTAATTAACATAAACTGAAACTAAGTCTTATAAATTATCTTCTAAATTCTTTTCTGTTAAAAGATTTAAATGTACACGTGTAAGGATGCATTATATTGTGGATACACTAAATGCTAACATAAGATTATAGTTTACAATAAGATGAATTGATAAATTTGTTACAAGTAACTCAAGTCAAAACTATGAAACCCACTGATTCAGGCTGATTTTGTTGCAAGTAACTCAAGTCAAAACTATGAATAAAAGACACGTTCAAACTAAATCCACAAAGTATGAATCAGAGAGCATCCTCACATGTCTCTGAAGTTAGTGTTATGGCCACTGTTTGTTCTATCTCTACTACAGACATATATATGCATGAATTTGCTTTACCAAGGCCACCTTACCAATTACTGTATTGAAAGGAATTTAAATTTATAGAATTAACATTTCTGATATTTGAAATTTTGTAAACGGTGCTGTTTGTTTAACTCCTTTTCCTCTCAAACATTGTGATGGATCACAGCGATTGTTGGGATTGCCTTAAAGAGTTTATATTGAAAGAATGACATGGGATGAAAACAAATGGATTTATAGAATAAAAAATTCAAGGCCCTTTTAAGATGACTAGTACTAATATCAGCAAATTTAATAACTGTGCCCTTTAATTAAAACAAAAGCAGAGATGGTTAAGATTTAACTTACCATCACAACCTAAGGTGCAGGGGGAGGTGGAGCTGAAGAAGAATCATGGATTAAAGATTGTAGCGCTCCAGGTGCCAACCGATTAAGAATTTGTTCAAATATATCTTGTCTGGATCTCATTGCTTGCAACTGATCTTGGGTGCTTGCTAACTGATCCTGAGTGCTTGCTAATTGAAGTCGGGTGGTCGCTAACTCTGCTTCAGTGCCTTCGAGCCTTTCACGCAGTGCTGTATTAGTGGTTCTAGATGAGGAGGTGGCATCTGAAGAAGTGGACCTAACTGGCTTTGGCCCACTTCCAAGTCCTCTAATATAGCCCGAGCGTGTACCGAGGACTCGATCACAAACTGTATCCGCAATTTGTACTGCATCGATGTCATTTCCTGAAGTTTCTTGTGTCTGAACATATTCATCACGCAGTCTGACCATATCATCCTAAGAATAACAAATATGTTAAAATATATATAAAATTAATTCTACATGATTAATAACAAATTTAGTAAATTATAAATAACTTACGTATGCAGTTGCGGCCCTCTCCCCAACCCACCCTTTTGACGTGCTGTAATGAGTTTCATTAAAGACGGTAATCCGATCTTTTCGCTGTGACTGATCGATCTGAAAAAATTAATGTGTTAATATTGTAATTCATACATTATATATACGATAGTTATACAATTTATACTTACACCGTCATAACTGTATTGAATAAATGATTTAGAGCCTCCCCGATGATTAAATGGAAGTTTTGCCCGATTTTCAACATTTTTTGCAGATCGTGCCTATCATACAAAAATTCATATCAATAATATAATGCAAAGACAACAAAACAGGTACATTAGAATAAGTTACCTGAAATGCCTCTGACTCAAACAAATCACACATATAGTGCCAATCAGCTTCTATCTCACAAAACTCAGTTGGCATATGTTGCCGCCGCTCGATAGGAGGAAGGTGCAATAGCTTTTTATAATGGGTATGCATTTTACTTTGATTATCTCTATATCTTGCGCTCATTAATCTGTCCGTCTCCTTTCTAACAGACGATGGACCCTCCTCAAAACTAATATCAAAAGCAGCCTGAAAAAATAAATAATATAAATTTGGCATGTGATTAATAATAAAAATGTAATTATAAATTATTAGTACTTACTGATAATCGATCAAATATCATATTCTTCCTATCAGCGGGGATATGCTTCCAACTCTTAATTTGTAACGGAGCAAACTTCTTTATTGAAACACCCAACTCAGTCATAAATGCAGCTGCATTGGGGCCAATCGGATGGCCATCGCTCTTACGGAAAGTAATGGGTAATCTACCCCGCTCCTCGATCTGGCGTCGCAGCCGATCAGAATGTGT
>NW_027434448.1:0-1830 GCF_044706935.1 Curcuma longa
TAAAATAATAAGAAGGAACCCATAACGTAATTTGGGGATTAGATTGGTAGTGCAATAATGATCCTCTAGTGGAATGGATCGTTATTGATGGATGTAGGTGTGTATTCGGGGTTTGAATACGGGATCCAAAATCCATCAGAAGGCCAGATCTAATACCTCCTCGAGGTCCCCACTGTAGCCTAAAGACATCTTCAAAAGGATGCAATTAAACGGATGAGATTAGTTCTCAGCCGTCGGATGAGATTTAGATCTCAACCGTTGGATGAGATTAGTTCTCGACCGTAGGATGAGTTTATGGATGAGATCAACTTGTATCCGTGGGATTAGATCAAGTTGCATCCATTGGATCGAAATAAATAAAGAGAAATAGAAGAGAATAGATTAGAACCGTTGGATGAGATTAAGTCGCGTCCGATGGACGAGATCTCTCCGGTTTGGTTTTAATTCTCTTTGGAAGGAAGAACCGGTTCACGAGGTGAACCAGAGCTGGTTCATGGAACCACACGCCCAAGGGAAAGGATCAGGTCCGTCGGATCGAATCAATTAAGTTATATTAAAAGAGATTATATTAGAACCGTTAGATGAGATTAAGTTGCATCCAACGGATGAGATCTCATCGGTTCGGTTTTATTTTAATATAAAATTGGTTCAAGGATTAAACCAACCCAATAGGTGGGCCGGCCACTTATAATGAGGATAAGGTTGGTTTGGTTTTTTTTTAGAAAAGAAAAACCAAATTAAAAGATCCGACGGTTGCAATTTATTTAATCGGCTGAGATTTAAATTAATTCTGGAATTTAGAATTAATTATAAAAATAATTCCAAATTAGAATTAATTAATAATAACTGGCCAATATTAAATAAATTAAATAAAAATTAATTTGGTTTTTATTTTAAAAGGAAAAACCAAATTAAAAAGATCCGACGGTTGTAATTTATTTAATTGGCTGAGATTTGAAATAATTTGGAGTTTGGAATTAATTATAAAAATAATTCCAAATTAAAATTATTTTATTATTATTATATTCGGCCAATATTAAATAAGATTGGATAAAATTGATTTTGGTTTTTTATTTTAAAAAGGAAAAACCAAATCTAAAGAATCCGACGGTTGCGATTTAATCTAGAGATCTAGATTAATAATCTTTCTAAAAATCTAGAATTGGTTTAAAAAAATCAGAAAAATTCTAGAAAAATTTGTTTAGAAAGATTTGGGCTTGGTCTTTGGTTTAAGGCTATAAAAGAGAGGCAATAAGGGGCGGAAATAGACAATCAAGAAGGATAGAGAGAAAGCTTTCCGAAAAACAAGTTCTCTCCTCCCTTCTTCTTCTTGCCGCCGGCCCTATCTCTTCTTCCTTCCCTTTCCCTTTTTCCTCCTTCTCCACCGCCACTTCCCTTCCTCTCTAAGGTGGCCGAACCTCCTCTTTAAGGTGGTGGCCGGATCTAAGCAAAGAGGCGTGATAAGGCGAAGAAGCTGCGAGAAGAAGAAAAGCGATCCAAGGTTCTTCATCCGGAGAATTTGCATCTTTTATTTCTGGAGGTTCGTTGTCCACCCAACGTCCAGGAAGAAGCTAGGAATACAGTGGAAGATTCCGAGGTCATCTAAAGGTTCTGGTAAATTTATTTTTCGCAGTTTTAATTTTCTAGAACTAGTCGTAGAAACCGTAGAAGATAATTTAGGAATCGGCGATCCTGAAGGATTCTTTGACTTGGTCTTTTGTAGACTTTGTCAATTAATCCAGGCGGGATAAAATTTTTGTCCTGTGGGGTTCTATGCTTTTCAGAGCGGATAGAATTCGGATCGCAGGACGGAGATCCAGAACGCCAACA
>NW_027434449.1:0-1046 GCF_044706935.1 Curcuma longa
TTGATGTGCATAGGGTTTATATTCGCATTTACACTTTATTTGCACATCTTTCTGATTCTATTGTTAAATCTTGTGTGCATTGCATCCCTAATCCGTGCATTTAGGCATATATTTTACATTTCCTAGTTCGGAGATCTGCTCTCATTTTTACTTGTTTCAGGATGGAAGAGGGAGCAAAATCAGAGTTACCATTGAAGACAAGGCAAGACAGGACCGTGCCTCATAAGCACGGCCGTGTCTAATCAGCTTCTAGCAGTGTTTCACAAGGCACGGGCGTGTGCACAAGCAGAACATCAACAAGCCTTGGTCGTGCCTCACTGGCACGGCCGTGCCAACTTCCCCATCAGCAGCAGACGAGGCCGTGTCTATAGACACGAGGCGTGGCCGTGCCTCATAGGCACGGTCGTGTTGCCAAACAGAGAAGCACTGCTGTTGGTCGTGCCCACAAGGCACGGTCGTGTTTCAACACAGAGGAGTCCCTGCAGCTAGCCGTGCCTCACAGGCACGGCCGTGTCCAGCAAAATGAGAAGAGACAGGTTTTGGCCGTGCCTCAAAGGCGCGGCCGTGCCTTCAAACAGAGACAAAGCCCTTCTGGACCGTGCCTCAAAGGCACGGCCGTGTCCCTGGACAGAACCATGACTGTAGCTAGCCGTGCCTCACAGGCACGGCCGTGCTTCCTCAAGTGAATGTGTCCACATTGGGCCGTGCCTCCCAGGGCACGGCCGTGTGGACGGAGGCATGCCTGACTCGGGGACTACATATAAATAGGTCGTTTAGAGACCTAGCTAAGGGGGGAGACCTTGGAGAGCCACCGGAGCTGTTCTTGAGCCTCCGACGTCTGTTTCGGAGTGAGATTCGATGATCCATCCACCGATCCGGCTGCTCCATTCCATCTACATCTCATCTACGTGGAGATTTCAGTCCGAGGAAGAACGATAAGTCCTATTTCCTGCACTTCTCGTTTAATCTTGGATTAGGATGAACTCATCTCTTTCCTTGTATTGTAACCTCCACGATATGGAGTAGTTCCCGAGATTCTAGGATGT
>NW_027434450.1:0-2204 GCF_044706935.1 Curcuma longa
ATGATCTACGCTCATCACACGGCCAACAGCAGTGGCTTGAGTTGATGTTGAGCATGGCCGTGCCTGTGAGGCACGGCCAAGTCGTGCCTGGCTTCTGTTTCAAAGCACGGTCGGTCTGGTAGACACGGCCTCTGGCTGCTGCTGAGGGGGAATGTTGGCACGGCCGTGCCAGTGAGGCACGGCCCAGGCTTGATGGTCTTCTATTTGTGCACACGCCCGTGCCCTGTGAAGCACGGCCACAAGCTGATAGACACGGCCGTGCCTGTGAGGCACGACCCTGTCTTGCCTTGTCTTCAATGGTTACTCCGTTTTTGCCCGTTTTTGCTCCATTTTCCACCCTGAAACATGTAAAAGCACAAGCAGATCTCCGAACTAGGAAATGCAAGATATGTGCCTAAATGCATGAATAAGGGATGCAATGCACATAAGATTTAAGAAATAAACTCAGAAAGATGTGCAAATAAAGCATAAATACATATATACATCCTACGCACATCATCTCCAGTTGCAATGTTCAAGTCTATTCGGATTTTGCTTGCTATTGCAGCATACCACGATTATGAGATCTGGCAGATGGATGTCAAAACCGCATTTCTGAATGGAAATCTGCTCGAGGATGTGTATATGACACAACCTGAGGGTTTTGTAGATCCAAAGCATACTGGTAGAGTATGCAAGCTGCATAGGTCCATTTATGGACTAAAGCAAGCTTCTCGGAGCTGGAATCTTCGATTCGATGATACAATCAAACAGTTTGGTTTTATCAAGAATGAAGATGAACCCTGTGTCTACAAGAGGGTTAATGGGAACGTAGTTGTCTTCCTCGTATTGTATGTGGATGACATACTACTCATTGGGAACGACATCCCTACACTACAGTCTGTGAAGACTTGGTTAGGGAATTGTTTTTCAATGAAAGACTTAGGTGAAGCAGCCTATATTCTAGGCATAAAGATCTATAGAGATAGATCTAAAAGATTGCTTGGCCTAAGTCAGAGTACATATATTGACACGGTATTACTACGGTTTGCCATGCAGAATTCCAAGAAGGGATCTCTGCCGATGTCACATGGTGTGAGTCTTTCGAAGACTCAAAGTCCCTCTTCTAGAGAGGAGAGAGACCGCATGAGTAAGATCCCATATGCCTCTGCTATAGGATCTATCATGTATGCCATGCTATGTACTCGACCTGATGTCTCGTATGCTTTGAGCATGACGAGCAGATACCAGTCAGATCCAGGTGAGCGTCACTGGATAGCGGTTAAGAATATTCTTAAGTACTTGAGAAGGACTAAAGAATATTTCTTAATATATGGAGGCGAAGAGGAGCTAGCTGTAAAGGGTTACAGTGATGCCAGCTTCCAAACCGACCAGGATGATTACCGATCGCAATCAGGGTTCGTGTTTTGTCTTAATGGTGGCGCTGTGAGCTGGAAGAGTTCAAAGCAGGACACAGTTGCAGATTCTACAACAGAGGCCGAGTATATTGCTGCATCAGAGGCAGCAAAGGAGGCAGTTTGGATCCGCAAGTTCATTACTGAGCTTGGGGTGGTTCCTAGCATAGCAGACCCAGTACAACTCTATTGTGACAACAATGGAGCTATTGCGCAGGCTAAGGAACCTCGCTCACACCAGCGGACCAAACATATACTACGGCGCTTCCATCTCATTCGAGAGATCATCGATAGAGGAGATGTGAAGATATGCAGAGTACCCACAGAGGCTAACGTCGCAGATCCCTTGACCAAGGCTTTGGCACAGAGCAAGCATGATGGTCACACTAGGTCATTGGGTATTAGATACCATAGTGATTGGCACTAGTGCTAGTGGGAGATTGTTAGTGAGAGCCCTAGAGCCAATCATGAGATGATTATTGTATGGACTCGATGTATCATATTTCTACATATATATAAAGGCATTTTGGTTATTATACTTACTTGTATTGGTGCCAAATAAACTAAGTATAATAGCGTCCTTGAGTAGTAGGTTCACATCTATATCAATCGATTGGTTGAATCGATAGTGAGATGATATAGAGAACACTACACTAAACCATTCCTAGTCAAGTATTAACATTCAAGGACAATGTTAATGCATAGAGACTAGCATGTAGGTCAACACGATGACTTGATCTCACAAGTCATGGATATGAGATATCAAGTTGACACATGGGTATGCATTGGAGAATGTATATTGAATGACCC
>NW_027434451.1:0-3774 GCF_044706935.1 Curcuma longa
TGATGTCTAATTTCCGCAAGCGCACGGATGTCGTCAAGTAATAATATCGATCCACAGGGATTTGTTTAATCACCAGACGATGTGTGATGTTTAGTTATCTAGACGAAGTAGGTCGATCAAATGAGAGAATTTGCTACGTGAGCTGACGAGAAGTAAGGTTGGCTAGATTGGTATTGGAAGAAATCTCGAGATAATGGTTTCCCCACTTCAACGATCAATCAGAAGATAAGCCTAACCTCTCCATTAACCCTTACTGATGTTTTGACGGATTCCCCACGTTTATCCTATACTCAATTGAGGGCCCCTTTCAGGATCTTCCTCAGTTGTACTTACCTAAAGCAATTCTACCTTCGTTGGCATTCGAGCGTAGGTGATCATAATCAGCTAAGAGGACCTGTCACGTGTCCTCCGCAAACCTCCCTAGTCCTACTGCCGCTTCAGAGTACAATTGAATTGGGCAAGCTCCATTAGGTACAGGGATTGTTCATGAGAATTTCTCTTAGGACCGAATTCCCTCCTTCATAACAAGTAACACAGGTGGTCATAATCAGCTAAGGATCCTGTCACACGAATCCCGCAAACCTCCCTAGAATATCTTGTCACTACTTCTAGAAGGAACAATCCTAGATGATATTCAGAGTTCCGGAAATAGGGTTCACAGTTACGTATATCCCCTAACTTCCTAAGATAAACAAGACTTTTCGCTGAAACCACGTCAACACCAGATCGGATTAATGAAAGAAGGCAAGATATCAATCAAAATCAATCATCAAAAGGGTACTCCCAAATCTCGAGATTAAGTAAACTACTCCATAAACGAAAGTTCACAGCACGACATGAAAATCCAAATTAAGCATTCAACCATCAAATACAAGATGTTACCAATCCAAATCTCCAATGCAAACGTTTCTGATGCGTCCAGATGATCTTCTCCAATGCCTCAATCCTTCCAAACCCTATTCCAGCCGCCAGGCCCCCCCTTTTCATTTCTTTCCGCAGCCCTTTTATAGCTTCCGTGGTTTTTAACACGCCCGTGCTAAGTGGCACGGCCTGGGCGTGTTAAACTCTGAGCAGAAAACGCAGCAATCTGTTGAGCTGGCAATCGACACGGCCGTGTTGGACGACACGGCCAGGCCGTGTCAATCTCTGGGACAACATCACACAGCAGCACTCTGGACATCTTCACAGAAAACAACACGGCCGTGGTAAACAGCACGGTCTGGCCGTGTTGAGCTCTGGGCAAGCAGGTCTGAGCAGCTCCACTTCGTCGGTACGGCCACGCTGTTTACCTGACAAGACAAAACACCACACAAAGACATGTATCCAAGGAAAACAGAATAATTAAAGAGGCAAAAGCATAAAACGCCAAATAGAGTGCGATATCCTGTGTTATGCTCATGAAATGTGGCCAAATCAATGTCAAATCATGCTGATGAACGCACATGTTCTCAATACATCACAGCTTTGACGTCCAAAGGTTAATGCTTTTCAGATTCTCTCTACATGATAGGGCAAAGGACTGGTACCATTCTCTACCTCCGAACTGCATCAACTCTTGGGAGCAATTGGAAAAGATTTTCATGAACAAATTTTACCCCCCAAGTAAGACTGCCCGCATGAGAAATCTTATCTCAAGCTTCCAACAAATGGATGGTGAAACACTTTTTGAGGCTTGGGACAGATTTAAAGGAATGCTCAGAAAGTGTCCACATCACGGATTGGAAAGATGGCTTATCATACATACCTTCTACAATGGAATCAACTATCAGACGAAGGTTTATTTGGATTCCGCTGCAGGAGGTGCACTTATGAATAAGAGCCTTGAAGAAGCCGAAGAATTAATTGAGAATGTGGCACTAAATCACCATCAGTGGGCTAATGAGAGAGGTAGTGCACAAAGAACTCCCGGGAAGTACAATGTGGACCCTTACACTAAGCTTAATGCACAGATTGATGCCCTCACAAAGAGGGTTGAAGGGATGAACATTGGAAAGGTCCATGCGGTGGCTACTAATTGTGATATTTGTGGGGATTCCAGCCACACTACTGAAATGTGTCCAGTTGTAGCATGCCAGAATCAGATTGTGCAATATGAGCAGTGCGATGCAGTTGGTGCATTCAATCAAAGGAACAACCCATATACGAATACATATAATCCGGGTTGGAGGAATCACTCAAATTTTTCATACCGCAACAACAATGCTTACAACAACCTTCCAATCAGAGTGCGTCTTAAAAAGCTAGTGAAGAGGTCTCAAACACCCAGAGAATATTGAAAATTCTGGAGAAGCTTGAAAGTGAATGATTTGAGGATGACATGGTCTATGCCTCGCTTGATCATTCTAGATGTCAAGGATAGAAGGACATTATCATATATTGTGAGAGTCACAATTAGTAGTCACAAGGTAATGTTGGATCTCAACATTCTTGTAACTTGGGTAGCAATGATGTGTTGCTAGATACCTCTCATTGTTTATGTTCCTAAATGTGTTTAGGGGCATTGCCAACGTTACAAGAACCTATAGGGTCATACACTAAGGGCAATTAGATGGAGATTAGATCCATATGATGGACCAAGAGGATTGGTTTCATGAGATGAACCAAATTGGGTTAAGAGTAATCCAAGTTAGACTAGTTGAGTTAGACTCAAGTTTGATTCAAGTGTTGAATGAGTCTAATTGAGATTTGATTCATTAAATCAATTTAAATTAATGAATAGAGATTCATTAAATTGAAATTGACTTGAATCAATGGTTGGATTTGATCAACCATGGAAGATATAGTGGTTAAGTTTGACTTAATCAAGAGGAAGAAGAAAGTCAAAGTTTGACTTGACTAAAGTCAAGTTTGACTTGACCAAATGCCATGTCATGGTGACATGGCATGGGGCCGATCAAGAGTTGGTCAATGATGATCCACATCATCAAGAATGTTGACTTGAATTGATGATGTGGAAGAGGGAGGTGAAGAGTCTTGTTGACTTGTCTTTGTTGCCACCTCATTGGATGACTAGGCTTAAGTGGCCAATTATGGTGCTCCACTTCATCATTGACTAGTCAATGTATGCCACCTCATGGGATGACCTTTGGCATCCCATGAAGGTATATAAACCTTCTAAAGTGGCCGGCCACTTTATGCTTAGTGGAGAAGTTTCATTTTTCAAGTGTGTTAAGTGCTCTTAACTCCTTCTTCTTCCTCTTGCATCTCCTTCTTCCTCTCTTCCTCACCTTGCACGAAAATTCTCTGAGCAAGAGTGCTAGCACACTCTAGAGGAGGATTTCTCCACCTATTTGCTTGTGTGGATACCATAGAGAGGTTGTTAGTTTACTACCTTGAGATCCGGCGAAGAACGGAGCGAGCGGGATTTGCGAAGGGCACGCATCAAGGGTAAACTTCTTTTTCATGTAGATCTAATGTAGATCTAGGTCTTAGAAACATGTATATGAAGTTTTGAATTTTTTACTTTGCACGGATCCTATGGCTTGGGGCTTCCGAGGTTTCCGCAACGCAAAAAGGCGGTTTTTGCGGCTCGGAAAACCCAACATAAGTGGCCGACGATCAACATCACAAGAGAGGCGCGGCAGGGAGAGAACCCTAGCCCACGGTTCCTCATTGCGACCCTTTTAAACGATCGCGATTTTCCTTTTGTGTCATGGTGGAGAAGAAAGGGGCACAGTGATGAACCAACATTTTTGGGTTTAAGGATGAACCGACTCACTTAAACCAAATGAAACGAGTTGAACCAAACCACACTACTATAGCAAATCGGTTCAT
>NW_027434452.1:0-1958 GCF_044706935.1 Curcuma longa
TGTATTAGCTATAGTGATGTCACTAAGATAGTTATCTAGACTCGGAGGGAAACGAATTGGTTGAGGATGTTGGTTGTGTATGGTAGAGAAAGAGAGAGATTGACTTGGGGTTTATGGATGAGATGGATAAGTCTAGGATTTCAGATTCATATCAATGATAGGTGAAGTCCCTAATTCATGTTTGTTCCCTTACTCTCAATGTGATGGCCCTCTAGTAAAGGTGACGCCAGAAAGTCCGATTAAAGGCATTTCTCCTGTCACGAGGCGCCCCGGGCATACGATCCAACGCCATACCCTCTGTCACCGAGTACCCTGTTAAGGACCTTGTCCTAGTGGCCACCAACCATTAGATATCCCTTATGGGGGTTTACTACTATGTAGGAATCACTTCGGAAGGTCCGATTAAAGGCAATCCTCCTGTCACGAGGTGCCCCGGGCATACGATCCTAGGATCTCCCTATACAGTAATCCACCTCTCATAATCATGTACATGCGCTCATACAAACATTTCATCAAACACATTCAAGGCACATAATACATGAAATAAATGTAAATACTTCATTGAATAAGGAAAATGACATAAACTAGTTCATACATCACCGTCATTACATAGATGTTTATCCTATATCCTAAACTCAAAGATCTACTCCATTACAAGAAGGTTACAACAAGTATGCAAGGAAAATGTCATCCACCAAAGAAAGGGGAAGATTTTTTGAAGCGTGGGCATCCTCTTGAAGTTCTTCTTGCTCCGGTGTAGGATGGACCGGTGGAGATGGATTGGCGAGGGCAGATCGGCGAAGGATGGAGCGTTTAGGGCCTCCCCTATAGAGGGGAGGCACCGTCACCAAGCCAAGACCAAGAGTTTTGGAGAATGACTCAAGATAACCCAAGATTGGGTTTGTTTTCCACTTATATACTCTCCCAAATCTGTCCAGATTTTCCCTAATTTACAAGACTCCGCCCCAATGGGGTTTTCACCCAATAAACCCAGTTTTCTTCCATTGGACTCTGAACCAAAGTTGTGGAGCATCAAATTATCTTCAATTTGTTGGATGGACCGACCCACAACTCTTTTTGAGCCGAACGTTATGTTGGTTTGAAGTTTAGGCAGAACACCCAATATGGCCACGGTCAGGAGGCACGACCGTACCATTTAGCATGGCCTAGAGAAGTCGTCTTTCTGTACACCCTGAAGCAAAGTTATAGATCATGAAGTTCTCTACGTTTTGGTACATAGCACGGCCTGTGGGTCTATTCGAGCTGAAAGTTATGTCTGTTTTACTTTAAGTCTACAGCACTATCCAGAAAGAAGACACGCCCAGAATTTTCTGTCACACGGCCATGCCTAGTGGGCACGACCTGGGGCAGGCGTGCCTCGGGAAAATAGGCACGGCCAGTAACTGGCGCTTCTCTAGAAATAAGGCACGGCTAGTAACTGGCGCTTCTCTGGAAATGAGGCACGACCCAAGCTGGATCAGGCTGAAGAAGTGGGCACGGCCATGCCTGATAGGCACGACCCCTGCTGTTGTCACTCTGTTGGAGGGACACGACCATGTCTCCTGGTGTTACACGGCCGTGTCTAAGCCTGGATATATGAGGCACGACCGTGTCTATGAGGCACGGTCGTGCTTTGCTTCATTGCTTCTTTTCCTCCATTTCTTCGTGTTTGCTGCGTAAGAGACTCGCCCGTGATGACGAACACGGCCAGTGCGAGTCTCTTTTCTCCACTATTTGCTCCACCATCAATAATGCATCATTTTGGCTCTAATCGCATCCTATCAAGCAAAATATACAAAGAGCAGATCTCCGAACAAAAGAATAGAAATATGCAATATAAAAGAATAAGGTGTGACAAAATATTGCATATGCAATGAATTATACATAGATGAGCGTTAAACAATGCTAAAAAACTATATATGATCTATGCTCATCATTCCCTAGGCCCTATATTATCA
>NW_027434453.1:0-1034 GCF_044706935.1 Curcuma longa
ATTCAAACACAGCTAACCACAGATCAAAAAGTTGCTAAGAAAAGGATTAGAAGCTGCTGAAATCAGAGAAACAACAGTAAACAGAAACTAAGAAACTGCAGAAACGAAAATCAGTAACATCCAGCCCTCTTCTTCTCCTCAAATTCCCCTCAGATGGTTGTCAATCATCCTTGAATCCAATTAGAAGCTTCAAACTTGTCGTCGGGTGGTTTGGCCGCTTCCAGCACCAAGAGTTTGCCCGGAAAAACCCTCTCCGGCCAAAATGGAACTGTGCAGCGCGTTTACAGGTTGCAAAACCAGATTCCCGTGATTTTTCTTGCTCCGATGGCTTCACTGATGATTCATGCGTGCTCTTCAATCCTCAGAGAACCCCTCAGTCGAATCGCAGCTTCGGATAAAGCATCAGCTCGCCGGAACAGGAGAAAACAGGGTTTCGACGCCGGAAGAAACCTCCTCCGTCGCGCGCCGTCCGGTCGCCGGATTTCACCCAATCGGCCGGCTTCAGCTTCTTCAGGGGTCAGGGAACGCGATGGAATCAATTTGGGTGGACGGGACTCGCCGTGCTGCTACGTCCCGAGCAGAGAATTGGCGTCGGGGACGATGAACAGTAGCGAGACACTGTTCATCGGGTTTTAATTGGGGTTTTATACGGTTGATCAACCTTTGAATCTGGGCCGTTGATTTCTGATCTGATGGTCATACTTGATCTGAGCTCTAGGGCAGTCTAGGGTTCTTAAAAAATTTTGAAATTTTGACCAGACTCGATCTGAGTCATGTCCTCCATGTTGGCTTGATCGGTTTGGCAATTTGACTTGAGTTGACCACGGTTTAGCTCGAGTCGGGTCCGATTTAACCCTAAAATCAATAAAAATCAAATTAATGCCAAAAATTGCCATAAAATAATGAAAATTAGAATCAAACCTCAGATTATGCAATATAGGACAATTAAGATCAAATCGATCCATTTCATAATTTATTTTCATATAAAAGCCCAAAATTGAATCGATTTAAATCGTAAAAACCCTAACTCATCA
>NW_027434454.1:0-1183 GCF_044706935.1 Curcuma longa
ACACCTTTTCTCGGCCTTCCAATTGTTCCTGTTACTCGACCTTTCTGCCCTCTACTATGACAACCTATTTCCCGGGCAAAGTCCATATCTATTAGATCAATTCCCGGGCATTTTTCTTTCCAGGCCATGTTCCCGATCAAGCTCTCACTTCTTCGGTTAAGACTTTGCTTCTCCCGACCAACACCTTGTCTTTCCCGGCTTCATTTCTCTCGGGTCAGGTAACCTTCTCCCGGCCAAATTAGGATAAGCTACTCTATGTCTCCTTCCCGGGAAGGCTCCTATTTCTTCACGATAATATTTTCCTGAGCAGGATCTCACTTCTCCGGCCAAGATATTATCGGACAGGCTTAAACATATCTCGACATTCTACCGGGCAACCTTCTCTCGGTTTTACTTTTCTCGGCCAACCTTCTCTCGACTAAGGTAAACTTCTTCCCGGGCAAACTAATATCTTTCCCGGTCAAGTTCCCGGGTAAGTTTGTTGCTTTCAGCCAAGAAACTCTTCTCCACACGTTACTGCATTCTCCAAGCTTTTCTCGGCTTGTTTCTCCCGGCAAACACCTTTTCTCCCGGCCATACATCTCTCGACGACGTTACTCTCCTTGCCGGACAAGATAGTATATTTCCCGACCAAGACATTATTTTCCCAGACAGTATCTTCTCGGCTAAGAGCAGGATTTTTCCGGCACGGATATGTCGGGCCTGATCGACCACATGGTCGATCACGGCTAGCTGATCGACCAGTTGATCGACCAGAATTAGCTGATCGACCAACTGATCGATCAAAGGAAGTTGATCAAAGCACGCAGGTCGATCAGTTGATCGACCAAAGCAAGCTGGTCGATCAGCTAATCGACCAAAGCAAGCTTGGTCGATCAAGTGATCGACCAACGTTGTTTCTTCTTAAAGCCATGCAACGTTTCAATATACAATCTAATTCCATAAGCATGCATGTGTTTCAATATACAATCTAATTCCATAAGCATGCATGCATGCACGTTAAAGGAGTAAAAGAAGTGAATGTTGGTCACGTTGCATGTTTAAACATTTTTAATACTTATTAAAATATTAATGTCTCATGTAAACATGTTTAATCACAACCTATGTAAATTTCATGTAAATATGTTGCAATCACAACATATGTTAAACATGCAAGTTTAATCATAACGTTTCATGTAATCAA
>NW_027434455.1:0-1419 GCF_044706935.1 Curcuma longa
ACGCCAGCAGCCCCCAAACCCACTCCCACAGCAGCCTCAGCAACCAAACATCCCACATCAGCAGCCACCTACGAACGCTCCAGCCGGTCGGATAGAGCCTAGCAGCCCCCAATCCATCAGCAACCTCAAATCACAGTCATCTGCGGAAGCTTTAGCCGGTCGGATAGAGCCAAGCAGCCCCTCATTCCTTCCTGCGCGAGTGGACAGCACACAATTCCAGCAAATTCCAGCATTTTCCAGCTTCCTTTTATTTGATTGTTCTTTCTTTTGATGTTAATTTAGCTCCCTTACAATTGCTACTTTGTTACTTTGTTAGTTTGTTACTTCTTTACAGCTTACTTGTTACAGTTTGTTGAATTCTCTCTTTTGAATGCAAGTAGTTTGTTGAATTGCCTAGTAGAAATTTTGTTATGTTGCGTATCAAATCTGTCATGTTTCGTTTCATGTTGTTCATTTTTGTTTCATTGCTGTTCGTTCTTGTTTCTTGGCCATGTTTCGAGTTGGCAAAGGAGAGTTCCAAGGGTGGTCTTGGCAAGGAAAAGTCCAAGGGTGGTCTTGGCAAAGGAAAAGTCCAAGGGTGGTCTTGGCAAGGAGAAGTTCAAGGGTGGTCTTGGCAAAGACTTGACATGACAAAGCTGATGGAAGCATCTCAGGCTAGTGCAGGGAGGCATGAGGCTGTGGGAGGTGTTTGAAGGCCGAGGTCTAGGTCAAGAGAAGCTGAAATGGGATTTTTCAGCTTCACCAGTCGACTGGCCCTGCCAGCAGTCGACTGCTCATAAATCAGACGCACACAGAAATATCAGTCGAGCCAGAGGAAGACAGGAGTCAACTGGTCAGTCGACTGGTGTTATGGTGAGTCGACTGTTTCCAGTCGACTGGTCTTGGACAGTCGACTGCTATTTGAACGTTGCAGAAAATTGGCAAGCATTTAATGCGCTTTAATGCGAGATTTTGTTGCCGATTGAAGGCATCAGTCGACTGGCCCTGCCAGCAGTTGACTGATGTTGCGAGATTATAAAAGAAGCCTGCACGAGAACAACTCAATCTTTTTGCCATTCTTTTATTCTTTTGTGCTTCTTCTAGAACTTGTTTGTTCTCCATTCTCTGCTTTCTTCCTCTCCTCCTAAACAATATTTCATATCATATTTGAGGAGATCTAAAGCGTTGTAAAGGTTTCTCCGCCTTCGAGGTTTTCGAGAAGGAGAAGATTCATAGTGCATCGGGTGTGTGCGTGCGTGTGGATCCTTGGATTAGTCACCTCTGCGGAGGTAGAGACCAAGTAAAACAAACCGGGTTAGCGTTGATATCTTTCTTTCTCTTTTATATTTTTGCTTCCGCTAATCTCTGTGCAGAGAAAGATCAAGAAAAATCGAGAAACGCTATTCACCCCCCCTCTAGCTATTCAACCGATCCTAACAA
>NW_027434456.1:0-1287 GCF_044706935.1 Curcuma longa
AATAAAATACCTAACTTAAACTACATTAAAGTATTTGGATGTAAAGTACACATATTAAATACTAAAGACTACTTAGGAAAATTTACATCTAAAACTAGCCCTGGAATATTCTTAGGATATTCATCCACCAGTAGAGCATACAGAGTCTACAATAAAGATACATTAAAAGTAGAAGAAACTACCAATGTAATCTTTGACGAAGAAAATATAAATCAAATTAATAATGATGATATAATAAAATTTAATAACCAAAATAATCAAATTAATACAAAAGACCAAGAAGATGACGAAATCATAATTCAAAATAACAATAGGACTGAACCTGATATAACCCAAGCACCCAGACTTAGAGCAAGTCACCCAACTGACCAAATTTTGGGTGATCCATCTTTAGGCGTGAGAACCAGATCTGCCTACAGGAATCTAAGTCAAATAGCCTTAATTTCCAATATAGAACCTAAAGCCATAGAAGAAGCATTGTCAGATCCTGACTGGATCATAGCAATGCAAGAAGAGTTAGCCCAATTTGAAAGAAATCAGGTGTGGGACTTAGTTCCAAAACCTGAAAATAAATCAATCATAGAAACCAAATGGGTGTTTAGAAACAAAACAGATGATAAGGGTGAAGTAGTTAGAAACAAAGCTAGGCTAGTAGCCAAAGGGTTCAGCCAAGTAGAAGGACTAGACTATGACGAAACCTATGCACCCGTAGCTAGGCTTGAATCCATACGAATGCTGTTAGCCTATGCAGCACATAAAGGATTCAAGCTCTATCAAATGGACGTTAAGTCCGCATTTTTAAACGGTTTCATAAAAGAAGAAGTATATGTAGGACAACCACCAGGGTTTGAAGACAAAGATCACCCAGAATATGTCTTCAAACTAAAGAAAGCTCTTTATGGACTCAAACAAGCTCCTAGAGCCTGGTATGAAAGACTTTCTACCTACTTAGTAACCAAAGGGTTCCAACAAGGTCAAATAGATCCATCATTATTCGTGAAAAACATAGAAAAAGATTTCTTTATAGCCCAAATATACGTCGATGATATAATATTTGGATCAACCAACTCTAAATACTTAAAAGAATTTATAAGTTTAATGAAAAAGGAATTTGAAATGAGTTGGGTAGGAGAACTTCACTTCTTCCTAGGACTTCAAATTAAACAAACTAAAGATGGAAATTATATATATCAAAGTAAATACGCTAAAGATCTGATTTTTCAAATTTAATACACCAATTGTAACAAATTGTAATATAGACAGTGACCCAAGTGGAAAACAAGTAGA
>NW_027434457.1:0-2348 GCF_044706935.1 Curcuma longa
GACATTTTCTACGGGTAGATTAGAGCTAGATTGGACTGGTTTGGACCATATTTCATATCATAAGTAGGGATTTTAGGCTATTTCTTTATTTTGGCAGAATTTATGGTCTCTATTGCAATTTGCATTAAATTATGAGATTTTATGGATATTAATTGGTTGTATTTTATTTTGCAGGAAATTTTGATGGTCCTGGTTCGAGTCGGGTTCGAATTGGAGTTTAATTAACTCAATCAGGTTTCAATTGGAATCAACCCAGCCCAATTCAGCTACTCTAAAATAGCCCAATCAGCCCAATCAGTTTAGCCGGCCCACTGTGCAAACCCTAGCTCAAACTCAAGTCAAACCTAAGCTCAATCCAAGTCGAATTCAATTTCAATTCCAGCTGATCAAGTCAGACTCAAGCTCAAGCTTGAATCTGGTGCTTGTGGTGTCCGGCTGATCAAGTCACACGACGACAGTAAAAGCACGAATCGATTACCGCAAATGGGAGCTCGCGACATTAGGTTTCCTTCTTCTCCTCACGCAGCGGCGTTCCGAGCTCATGCCGTCGCGGTCGTTCCCTTCCCCTCATCAGCACAGTTCGACGACGGCGACAGTCCATCGACGAGCACCGAAGATCCGAAGAAGCTCGCGGACGTGGTTGCGAAGGCGAGTCTCCTTGTCCCCGTCAGCTGCGGGAAGTTGCTGGGAGTGGCCAGCTCCGGTGACTGGCGGCCGACGTCCCTTCCGCACAGTAGGAAGCTAGCGGACGTGGTTGCGAACGCCAAGCTCTCTATCCCTTCCATATCCCCCGGTTCTGAGCTGAGTTACCCTCCGCCAACGTGGTTGCGAACGCGTGGGAACAACTCTCCGTTCCGAACGCCTCCATTCCCCAGAGAGTGTAAGGTAAGGGTTTGGGTTCTACTTTCTATTCTGATGTTTGGTTGTGGTTGCAGCTAGACATTGGGCTGAGGAGATTCCGATCCGCACCTTTCTGCCCTTTGTTCTCTTCTCCGCCGTGGTGTCCTGCTACGGTGCGACCGTTTCCCCTTTGGTGTAACCTTGATCGATTGGAGCATGCCTTGGTTCTGTTCTGATTGGGTGTCTACTATCCGCATCCTTTTCTCTTCTCCACAGTCGGTACCGGTGCTGATTGAGGGAGAAATCTAACTTTAACCCTAGTTTTCATTTGTTTCATTGTTCTACTGTTAGCTAGATAATTGAAGTATCAAAACCCCCATTCAAGTGCTTGATTCTGTGTTTTGTGTGCTAGATGAATGTATGAACTTGAATTTGTTGATCGGTTAAACTGTTGATGTTTTGAATGCTGAATTTTGGATCCAATAAAATGATTCAATTTGATTGTGATAACTAGATGAGATTGTTTCATTTGTATGTTGTAAAAGAAAATGTGAATGTGAATGTGATTTAGAATTAGAATGCATGGGTGTGGTGATTCATAGGCCTATTAATGTGAATTCTTTGAGTTGATGTTTGAATTGGAAAAGTTGAGCATGCTTGTTAGCTGATTGAGGATGATTGAATATGTTGTTGTTGTGTTATGGTCAAGCTCAGAAGATGTATATTGAAATGTAGTTGTGGAGAATATTTTGATTGTCGCTGTTGTATACCTTCTAATATGAAAATGTTTTGGTTGTGTTGTTGAATGCTTGAAATGGATGTGTTTACATGAGTTCATGGATTTGTTATCTTGGTTATTGAATTGATTTTGTGATGTGTTGCTTGATGTATAAGGATGGGATTTGCCATGAGTTGTGGATTAAAAGCATGCTACATGTTGGACTTATGTTGTTTGGAAAGGATGTGAACCGGTTGTGTAACATGTATTGTGTTGTATGTAGATATGAATAAATCTTGTGAATAAAGAATTGTAGATGGGAAATTGTTGTAAATTGTTGTAAGCTATTGTAACCTAGATGTTAATGTATTTGTATATAGAATTTCATGTTGTATGTTATATGTTAATTTGTTTGTACATGATGTATGACCTGGAATTCATGTTGTAGGTTATATAAATTGAAGTATGTTGTATATTGAATTTGTTGTATATTATTGTTAATATGATTGCATGTTAATGAACTGCATTGTAGGATTCAATTGTGAATAAATAAACTGTAGATAGGAATGAATAAAATAAATAAACACCCCGCATCATAGGTCTAGAATAACATCCTGTCATTGAATCCGAGAGAGACGACCCGGACCTCTCTATACCAATTAAGACGATAATAAAGAGGTTTGGTAAATAAATAATTAAAAATTTTGATGGGTGTGAGTGACATAAACAAATAAGGGAATATATGTATATAAATAATAATAAATAAATTCCCATAACAAACACACCGCAT
>NW_027434458.1:0-2304 GCF_044706935.1 Curcuma longa
TGTTGATGCAGTTTGTCCTGATTGTTGTTTTGATGTTGACACAGATTTAAGTTCATTTTAGTTGGATAAGAATTAAGTTCAATATATTCAGATTGACCAATGACGGATGAGATCAGAGAGGGCTCGGTAGCTCGTTCTCTGGACCGGATGGAGTCGGAGAGGGCTCAGTAGGTGAACTAGAGAGAGGGCTCGGTAGCTCGTTCTCTGGACCAGATGGAGTCGGAGAGGGCTCGGTAGCTCGTTCTCTAGGTCAGAGACTAGGTCTGGACCAGATGGAGAGGGCTCGGTAGCTAGGTCAGAGAGGGCTCGTTCGTTCTCTGGACCGGATGGAGTGGGAGAGGGCTCGGTAGCTCGTTCTCCAGATTAGGTCAGAGAGGGCTCGGTAGCTCGTTCTCTGGATCGGATGGAGTCGGAGAGGGCTCGGTAGCTCGTTCTCCAGATTAGGTCAGAGAGGGCTCGGTAGCTCGTTCTCTGTACCGAACTATGGTCGGAGAAGGCTTGGTAGCCTGTCTTCGGACCGGATCATTGTCAGAGGAGGCTTGGGAGTCTGTTCTCTGAATACATGATCTAATGTTGGCTCGAGTGAGACCCAAGTTAACCAAGTGATCAGATCACATGAGTTTTAGTTTCACTTTGGTGTAATCGATGGGTGAATCGATTAACCAAGGGTTAGTTGGTTAGTCGACCTGGTGATCGATTACAGAGCATTCTGTAAGAATTTGTAAAACCCACAGAACACACCATAATCGATTGGGCAATCGATTATGGTCAACGGTAATCGATCAGTTGATCGATTACAAGCTTAATGAGGAATGGGGTTAGCGATCGGTAATCGATCACCTGATCGATTACCATACCTTAATCGATCAACTGATCGATTAAGATGTGTGGTAATCGATTGTTGCTTAGGCTTGATCGATTACACGGTTTACAGAGAAAAGAATTACGACGTTTAATCGATGGCCTGATCGATTAAGACATTTCTGATCGTGTTCAGACTTCTGCTCTGCTCATTTCTGATTTCTGTTTCTTCTGATATTGTTTTGCTAATCCATCTCTGAGTTTGCAGATGAAGTTTGAACTCGAATGAAGAACAGGAAGAGTCAAGGTTTGGCTTTCTATTATGGCAGTTTGTCGACCTTTGGTTTTCAGGTAAAAGACACAGCGGGAGACTGAGCTGCACAGGAGGATGATCAGTGTGCTGAGAGGAGCGTGGTCCAGCACAGAGGAGAGACCTCAGTGTGGTGCTGGAGAGCTCAGATGGCTCAGCAACTGGTTCAGTGTGTAGTGGACTCAGCGACCGTTTGAACAAGAAGAAGGAGGCTAAAAGGAAGAGATGAAGGGATAGAGAAACAATCAACAACAAACGAAGCTGTGTGTGCTTGTGCTTGCTGTGTGTTCTCTGCTTACTTGCGTTCATTGCTCTTCATTGAAGCTCTCTGCCTGAGGTGGTGCAAGGAGCTGGTGCTCTTGCTCTCGGGAAGTTTCTGCTTGAGGTTTGGTGTGTTGAGGCTGTGCTGTAAGTTATTATCTTGTTTGGCCTCAATCTTTCTTCTTCTTATAATCTCTATACTTAACATATATCTTTGAGATTGAGTGTGGAGAGGTCACTCCACCGAGAAGGAGACATTATCTAGCCGGATTGATCCGGGGTGTGATCTACCGAAGATCAAGGGATCGTCCACCTTACGGACACGCCGAGGAGTAGGGGCAAGTTATCCCCGAACCTCGTATATCCTCGTGTTTGCATTGATTTCGTTTATTAGTTATTTTCTTCTATTTTCCGCTGCGTACTAAGTTTTTGTAGGAGAAAATCGATAGCAAAGAGAGGCTATTCACTCCCCCCCTCTCTAGCCATCTCCCGATCTTCAACAAGCCGCCGCAATTGACAAAGTCTACAAAAGACAAAGTCAATTGACAAAGTCTACAAAAGGACAAAAATCTGTTGGCGTTCTAGATCTCCGTCCTATGTTCCGAATTCTACCCGCTCCAAGAAGCGTAGAACTCCACAGGATAAAAATTTTATCCCGCCTGGATCAATTGACAAAGTTACTAACTATGATTCCTAAATTACTAACTTTTTAATCTAACAATTCTACTACGATTTAAAATGCGGAAACTAAATCATACCAGAACCTTGTAGATAACCTCAAATACTTCCGCTGTATTCCTAACTTCTTCCTGGACGTTGGGTGGACAACGGACCTCCAGAAACAAAGGAACTTCAACCTCCGGATGATGAAGCCTTGGATCTGTTAGGAAGTATACTGAAAAAACTAGCTCTTTTGTATATAAACATTTATG
>NW_027434459.1:0-3087 GCF_044706935.1 Curcuma longa
AGTTTTTATGCAAGTGTCCAATTAATCTATATTGTAGATAACATGGTGTGCGGAGTCACACACAGAAGACCATGTTATCAGTTCCTTATAGATTATAAACAGTGTTCACAATCAAGATGGATTGGACAAACCATCAGAGTGGTTGTAGTGTAATTTGGTTTTAGTCTGTCTTGACTATAGAATTACACTAGTACACTTAGTGTGTATTGAGCAGGACCATCTGAGGATTGTTCGATTTATACTGACTATATAATCGAACTAAACCTCTGTTACTATTGATGTACATGCTCTTAATCCCGATATAATAACAAACACGTGTGCTTAATATGTACTTCTTTAATTCATCAAAGGGTGAGGTTTAGATGATAGACCAAAAGGCCCGATGAGTTGGGAAGTAGTATTATGTACATGGTGTGTTGTTGATTATAGAAGGAAACTGTGTCCTATAATCTAGGTTGATGATGTCCCCTTGAGGAGCTCATAAGGTTTATCATGTAAACCCTGCAGGTGGACCTTGTCCGCATGATAATAAGGTTGAGTGGTACTACTCTTGGATTAGATGTCGATTAAATACGAGTTGTCAGTAACTCATTTTAATTGACGGACATACGATATCTTAAACACAGGGAGACTAATGTACTTATAGTAAGAAGGAGCCCATATTATAATATGGGATTGGTGCGGTAGTTCGATAATAACTCTTTAGTGGTATGAGTTATTATCGATGAACTAAGGTTGTGTGTTCGGGGCGAACACGGGAAGCCTTAGCTCATCAAAAGGCCAAAGCCAATTCCTCCTCTAGGTCCCTGTTGTAGCCTCTAGGAACCTCAAGTCCATCATGGAAGAATTCGCGAAGAAACCAGGCATTCGAACCCATGCTAAGTGGTGTAATCGATCAGCCGATCGATTACACACCTTGGTAATCGATCAGCTGATCGATTACCCAGTCCCGTGGGGGACCAGCATGGTAATCGATCAGGTGATCGATTACCACATGGTAATCGATCAGGTGATCGATTACCAGTGTTGCTGAGAAAGAGTTACGAGATTTAATCGATTGTTTGATCGATTAAAGGCCGCGGGTTCGAATAGGAAACTTCCGAAATCATTCCAAAACTCTCTGATTTGATTGAATCAAATTATACCATGTTTATGGAATAATTATACCATGTTTATGGCTCGAATTATACCATAAATAAAGGATGGCAAGGCTATAAAAGAAGGGGTTGGCTTGGCTATCAAGATACACGACACAATCCAAGTTTTGGTGGCCGAACCTTTGCTAGTCGGCAGCCACACCTCTTCTTCTTCTTCCTCTTCTTTTCAACAAGAAGGAAGGAAGTTTAGCAAGCCATCGGAGGGAGATTTCTGGTGGAGATATTCTCGAGGGATCGTTGCCCACACAACGCTCGAGCAGAGGAGAGGAATACGACAGAAGATCAAGAGGTCTTCGGGTACAAACTTCGGTCTTCCGGAACATCGGAAGAAAGGTATAATTTAATGTTTCCGCAATTAGTTAAATTATTCCTGGATCCTGTAAACCAAACACAAGAGCCTAACGATCTAAACGCGTCGGGCAACTTGAGACCGTTTCGGGAAAATTTTTGTTCTGCAAGAATTTACCGGAACGGTTTTTCAAGACTTTCCCTTCAGAAATCTCTGCGTAAATGGGATGAGGATGGTCTGGAGCAGTCGGATCGGTGATGGATCGTCGAATCTTCCTCCGAAATAGGCGTCGGCGGCTCTAGAACAACTCCGGTGGCTCTCCAAAGTCTCCCCCCTTTCCTAGGTCTCCATAGGGACCTATTTATAGTGTAGGTTTCGGAAGCAGCACGCCCCCGTGCACACGACCGTGCCTGGGAAGCACGACCTTGTGTTGGCGTTGGGCATAGAAGGAGGCACGGCCGTGCCTTAGGGGCACGGCCTGAAGCTGTGAGGCTTCGATTCTGGGGCACGGCCGTGCCTCTGGGGCACGGTCCAGACTTGACTTCATTCTGTTTGATGGCACGGCCGTGCCTGTGAGGCACGGCCTACACACTGTCTTCTCCTCATTTGCTGGACACGGTCGTGCTTTGGAGACACGGCCTGCTGCTTGGACTCTTCTGTTCTGGCACACGGCCGTGCCTGGAAGGCACGGCCAACAGCAGTGGCTTCTTCCTGATGAAGACACGGCCGTGCTTTTGAGGCACGACCATGACTTGGCTGGTCTCTGTTTTGAAGCACGGGTGTATTTTTGAGACACGGCCTCTGGCTGCTGCTGTGGGGGATTTTGGCACGGCCCGTGCCTGTGAGGCACGGCCCTGGCTTGTTGATCTTCTGTTTGGGCACACGCCCGTGCCCATTGAAACACGGCCAGAAGTTGAATAGACACGGCCGTGCCTATGAGGCACGGCCCTGTCTTGCCTTATCTTCAATGATGCTCCGTTTTGCCCGTTTTCGCTCCATTTTCCACCCTGAAACATGTAAAAGCACGAGCAGATCTCTGAACTAGGAAATGCAAGATATGTGCCTAAATGCATAAATAAGGGATGCAATGTACACAAGAATTTAGCAATAAACTCAGAAAGATGTGCAAATAAAGCATAAATACATGTATACATCCTACGCACATCATGCATGAAAGTTTTCATAGATGATTTTTTTGTCTTTGGTACATCCTTTGATGCATGCTTGAAAAATTTATCTAGAATTTTACATAGATGCATCGAGACTGATCTTATTCTTAATTTTAAAAAATATCATTTTATGATTGAGCACGATATTGTCTCGAGTCACATAGTCTCTAGGAGAGGTATAGAAGTAGATCCTGCTAAAATAAGTGATATATCTTCTTTATCTTACCCCGTATGCGTACGGGATGTTCAGAGCCTTTCTTGGTCATGCAAAATTCTATAGAAAATTTATTAGAGACTTCAGTAAAGTGGCTCTTCCATTGTCTCGATTGTTGCAGAAGGATGTGATTTTTCATTTTGATGCAAAATGCAAAGAAGTGTTTCAGAGGTTGATTAGACTACCAGACTGGAGCTTACCTCTTTTATTATGGATGTGCATGCTTTTAATTTCTATATAATAACAAGCACATATACT
>NW_027434460.1:0-5422 GCF_044706935.1 Curcuma longa
AAAATTAGTGTGACATAATTGATAATCATGAAAGAGGGACTTATCCCCTGTCATCCAATATTTTAAACATTTAGCACACACTAAAAATGCAGAATATAAGTTACCTGCTTGTGCATGCATGTTGGTGGATGGGTTAGGAGTAGCATGTTAAGAAAGTGTGCTATTTAGAAGCTTCTAGAGCAATTCCAAGTTGTTCCTTGGTGAATGAACTTGACTCAATGGTGGCTGACCGTTTGTCAACTACATTGGTTGAGTTGGCACTATTCTCTTTGTCAAAATTTGATTTTGATGAGTTTATTGTGTATCTTCTAGCATGTGTCCTTGGTGTGACCATGTTTAGCGCAGTGATCACACTAGAGTCTTTCCTTCCCTTGTTGACGAGTATCTTGTTGACGGTAACCACGGGCAGCAAGTGCAGATCCTTCCAATGTTGGACATGGATGTTGATTGCTCATCAGGACCTTTTTCCTACTTTCCTCATGACGGGCTTCAGAAAAAGCTTCTCGAAGGCTCAGGATAAGCTTAGTTCTTAACACTCAACCTCTAACTTCATCTAAATTCTTGTTTAATCCGAATAGGAGCTTAAATGTCCTCTTCTACTCCATTATTTTGTGATAAGGAGCAATTGTCCTCCGGGCACTTCCATCTGTGGCTCTCAAACATGTCTAGTTGCTGCCAATGACGAGTGAATGTGTTGAAATATTGCATCGCTGTGCTGCAAACTATTATAAGTCTCTCACACGGCTTTCCAAATTTCTTATACTCTCTCATAGAGAAGAAAATTATCAACAATATCAACATTCATTGAATTTATGAGCCATCATTTTCTTTCCACTTCTTGTAATTTGGATCATCCTTTGGAATTGGAATCTCCCCTGTAAAATAATCTTCTTTATCTTTGTCACAGAAGAACATCGTGACTGATTGAGACCACTGGAGAAAGTTTTGCCTATTGAGTTTGTGGTTGGTATTGAGAAGCGAGATATTTTCAGAGTTTCTAAAATTTTCAAAATTTAAGAGAATAGATATTTGATGGGAATGACAAGATACTTCAAAGGTAGAACTAGATTTTTCGGTTATCATGTCCTACCATGTAGGATGGCTAGGAATGGGAGGCTAGTGTTTCTCAAAGAACCTAGCCATGATACCATGAAGATTTTGAGGAAGAATTATCTCATTTCTCATTACTTCAATTGGAGAATTCTACATCCTAATATATTCATGATTTTTATAGCTGAACATAGTAACAAATTCCTAAGAACCAAGGAAATTACCATTAATTATCATTATAAACTTAAGATATCCCATATAGAAAAATCCAAATTATAAGAAAAACCAGATTTAATTCTAAATAAGTTAACTTTGAGGGGAAAATCAACAGTTTTTGTATTTAATATTCCGCCGCATACTAATGTGATTATGATAACAAAGTAATGAATATAAGCAATTAGCTATGTATCCACCCTGATAGCCTCACCAATTCAACAAAGTTGACTAGGCAATCGAATGACGCAAGTTTAACCAAACCATTGACGTAAGTTTATACTCTCATCAGTTAACACAATATAGGCTATAAGTGATCAAGAGTTCTCATCTTCCCTTACTTTTCTCCTGGTTTTTTAAGGAGTAAATATGATACTTCTTTGCAAGCTAGCTCAATATTTATGTCATATAGGTGAACCAAAATATAGAAGATCAATGATCTCTTAGCTGTGTTAGTCCATATTGTTCAGCAGCAGAAAACCAAACGATAGGAGATGAACGAAGAAAAACACCAAATAAACTTACGCACACGTGAGAAAAATGTGAACTATGCCGACAATTAATTGCTAACATCAAACAATAATAGATTTTGGCTAGAAGCATACAGGATAATAATTTCCAGCGACAGGTTGATTGACCTGAAGGTTCCAATCTGATCTATGATCACGGATCTACAACAACAATAACAACAATATAAGTAGATAAGAAAGTTCTGTAAGTCTCAACTATTTCTGGTTTGTGGTTTGTTGAATCTTCAAAAGCAATGAAACTATTTAATTTTCATCTAAAATATATAAATGTAAACCACACAAAAATTCTCTTTCAGAAATAAGTAAAGATGACATCATAAAAGCACATAGCTAAACTTAAAATCCTACCAACTACTAAGAATCTTCACAAACTAATTTCGTAAGCAAAATCTACACATTTGAGGATGTAAGAAAAGCATTTGGCAATGAGAAACTGAAGTACAAAATCTTTAAAAACAATACCATTATTAAGAGTCACAATGTCCATGGTCTTCTGTTCCACTTGGATATGGCAAAGGCATGAGCTTCTTAATGGTAGAGTTAGCAAAGTTGGGTGCGGTGCAGTTATGGAGGTTACGTTAATATATTAAACTCTCAGCCACCCTAAAGGGATTAAAGAAAATTATGACCTTACTAGGAAGCACACTGCAAACCAAGTTGTCTGGATCTAATGGTACTAAAGAAAGGACAATAACATTCATATATAAGACACCAGCATAATATCTAACAATTCAATACCCTATGTGAGATTAAACCCATCTATCTCTTCAAATTATTTTCACACTGTAGCTTACTCTAAATATTTAGTTAATTAACGATGAATCATTTTACAAAATAACTTTATTTGGAAAACATTCAATGGTCATGGAGATGGAAGAATGGCAACATTAACTCTGGTCATTGATGATAAAATCACGTCCATTTGAATCACTGTAGAATGTTTTCCTGGTGTCCATAGTTGTTGTAAACTGAGTTACTACTTCTTTACCAATACCATCATTAGTTGGTATGGGACCAATCTATATCCAACAATATATTTCAAATGAACAAAATTGATGATGCATTCATTAAAATAGAAAAGATATTTATAAGATGATAAGAAAGGCGATACTAACAATGAACTCGACTTCCACATGTTCATTTGTCTTGTATAGTCTTGTGATCTGCATATTTAAAATTGTAACATGTTAAAACATGAAATAAAATATAACCGATGTACAAGAAGAAGAACCAACCTATCAGGTTGATATGACCTTATACAGTTGATCCTTATGTGAAGCATGAATGAATAAGGACCAAAATTATTGCTTCTTGAACATTACTAATAATGGCAGTTGTCCATTGCATTATTTGATAAATTGTTCAATGACGATCATGAATTTGTTTAAGACTTACATTCAAATTCATATTAGCACCCGGAAAGAGAACCATATTTGACCATGCAAACAAATTAACTTGAGTATGTGGAAAAATATCTACCATGGTAAATTGGTTTATGGAACCAAAAGAAGTCTGACACAAACAGATGTCACACTGAACATTGATAGGCTCATCTTCACATTATCTTACACAAAATAAAAAAACCAAACTAAGGTGTTAGATAACTGAAAAATAAATAAGTTATTCTTTTTAATAGGGTATGTTTTCAATTGCTCTACTTTCATATCCAATTGTATGAAATTGTAGACCAACCTTTTATACTAAAAACAAATAAGATGAAAGAACTAGAGAAACAAATCAACAAACTAGGCTAAGGAAAAATAAATCCAAAATCAAAGAAATTCATACGACAATAACAACTAAGCCTTATCACACACAATGGGGTCAGATATATAGATCCTCCTAAGCTATTGGATTTTATCCCATACTATATCATCATCTATATGTGACTAAAATTTATCCTATTTTATCATTGTTAACCAAATTTTCTTTGATTTTCCTCTTCCTCATTTAATGTGAGTATTTATTATGATCTCACATCGCCTAAGTAAAGCATTTATTGATCAACTAAGTACATATTCAAATCATCTTAAATGCGTCTCTCGAAATTTCTCTCAATAGGGTGCAATCCGACTCTCTCTAATGTTCTCATTTCTTATCATATCCATCCTCATATATCCACACATCTACCTTAATATCATCTCTACAATTCTTATCTTCTGCTCTTGTGCTCACTTCATAGCCCAACATTCAATCTCATATAACATAACAGGTCAAACCAACATTTTATAAAACTACTCTTAAAACTTTAGAGGTACTTTTTGATCACAAACATCTGATGTTCTCCTCCATTTCAATCATCCTGCTTATAACCTATATAAAATATTTTTATCAACCCCTCTATCCTTTTACAAAAAGAATTTTAGATACTTAAAACTTTTCATAACAGAAGTTCATCATTTTCTATCTTAACAATTATCTTGCTATATTTACTACATAACAACAATAATCGAACCTTAACCCACTAAGTGAGATTGACTATATGGATCCTCCTACACCATTGGGCTCTATTCCCTACTATATCATCTATATTTAATTAATTTTTATCATATTTTATTATTGCTAATCAAATTTACTTTGGCCTTCCTCTTTTTTGTTTAATATGTGTATTTATCATAATTTCACATTGTTAACTAAAGTATTTATTGGTCGTTTAAGTACATGTCCATACCATTTTAAACATGTCTCTTAGATTTTTTGCTCATAGGCGCAACCCTGACTTTTTCTTTAATATCTCATTTCTCCTCATATGTCCACACATTCACCACAATATCCTCATCTCTCCGACTCTCATCTTTTTCTCATATGTGCGAGTCATAGCCTAATATTCAGATACCTAAATGGTTAAACGATCAACCTGATTTCAAATAGCTCCCAAATGTTATTCTTATTTTTGGGTTACAACCAAAACATTGAATTTAAACTCATTTCAATGAGAATATTCAATTAAATTTAATTAACAATGTTAGTACGATATAAATACTTCCTGGTGCACGAAACTTATCCTATTACTCTGGCCACTGGAATGGCATCTGGTCTCCCCGATTATGATCACTTAGAAAACTTCTGGTCACTCGGAACCAACTCTTTCCATTTACTCGGTGTTGGTTATATTTATTAGATTAAATCGCATAGAATAGGTCCATAAACTCCTATATAAGTAGGGGCTTGTATCTCTTAATGGGTATATAATTCTTTCATATTATTTTATGATAACATGGTATCAAAGCCAATTAATTAGGGTTAGGGGTCGGCGGCGCCGATTATTTTTCGTTTTCTCTCGCGCTCCTCGCGATCGCGATTCTGCCGCTTGCCGCTTGCCGCTCGCGCCCGTCGCCGCTACCATCGGTTCCTCTTCCAACCACGCGGAGTTGCCTTCCTTCCAGGTCACGACTGCAGAACTCTTCGCCTTTGCTTGTTCTTGCTCGTCGCCTTAGGGTTCCCGGAGGCAGTGCTTTTATCGAAATCGTTTGATTCGGCGAACCGAACTTGTCGTCGTCTTCGCGAGAACAAGAAGCATCGATCTTCAGAAAGGAAGAGAAACCCTAGCGCCCGTCCTCTGCCCCCGAAATCCGCGGCCAACTCTGCTGCCGAAGACACCGCCGCGCCTCTTCACCACGATCCTCTGC
>NW_027434461.1:0-1039 GCF_044706935.1 Curcuma longa
GTGTTGGGTTTTCTGAGCCGCAAAAACTGCTTTTTGCGTTGCAGAAACCTCGAACACCCTTGCCATTGTATCCGTACGAAGATAAAACATAAAATACGTTGTAACACGTACATGTTTAAAACCTAATATCTACTCTAGATACTACGAGAAGAGATCGTTACCCTCGATGCGTGCCCTTCGCGTATCCCGCTCGTCCACGGTGGAGTCGGATCTCGAGAGCTACTCGTGTAGTCTCCTCTATGGTATCCACTTCGGACAATTTTGTGGAAAAACCAGAGCCTAAGGTGTGCTAGCACCTTAGAACAGATTGGTCAGTATAGGAGGAGAGGAGAAAGAGAGAAAAAATTCAAGCCAAGAGCAAGAAAAATGATGTTGATGTGAAGCACCAAAACACCACTTCTCTACTTTTTGTGGCTGGCTATTTCTCATGCCTTAATCACCAATTAATCCCATTTAAAAGGCTTTAAAAACTCATGAGTTACAACTCCTCTTGTAACCTCCCATGAGGTGGCATGATGATGTGGAGGCTCACCATTGGCCATCACTCATGCCACCTCACCTAAAGGTCAAATGGTCAAGTCAATACTTGACCATGATGTGGCATGAGTCAAATCAACATAAAGATGACATGGTAAAAAGTCAAGTCAAATTTATGATGACATGGCACAAAGTCAAGTCAAACTTGACCCTCAAGTCAAGTCAAACTTGACCACAATTTCTTCCTTCTCAAGTCAAGTCAAACTTGACTTCTAATCTCCCAAAGTTGATCAAATCAACTCCACTAGTCTAGTTTGGATTACACCTAACCCAACTTGATTCATCACATGAATCTATTCCTCTTGGTTTATCACATGAACCTAATTTCCACCTAATTGCCCTTTGAGTGTGACCCTATAGGTTCTTGTAACGTTGGCAATGCCCTAAACTCATTTAGGTGCATAAGTAGTGAGCGGTATCTAGCAACAGATCACTACTACCCAAGCTACAAGAATGTTGAGATCCAACATGTAACGCCCGCCCTTACGTGGGCCCTTGACGG
>NW_027434462.1:0-3168 GCF_044706935.1 Curcuma longa
TGTTGGCGATCTGGATCTCCGTCCTGCGATCCGGATTCTATCCGCTCCGAAGAGCATAGAACCCCACAGAACAAAAATTTATCCCGCCTTGGATCAATTGACAAAGTCTACAAAAAGACTAGATCAATTGATCCTTCAGGATCGCCGATTCCTAAATTATTATCTACGGTATACTATAACTTGTTCTAGTAAAATAAAAACTGTGAAAAATTAAATTATTTACCAGAACCTTTTGGATGACCTCGCTGCCTTCCGCTGTATTCCTTTCTTCTTCCTGGACGTTGGGTGGACAACGATCCTCCAGGAACAAGAACTGCAACCTCCGATGAAGAAGCCTTGGATCGCCTTTCTTCTCGCTGCAACTTCGCCTTGTCTCTTCCCTTTGCTAGGATCCGGCCACCACTATGGATGAGAGGTTCGGCCACCTCTAGAGAAGAAGGAGAAGGGGCGGTGGAAGAAGAAAACAAAAGAAAGGGAGAAGGAAGAAGAAGAGGGGGCGGCGGCACAAAGGAAAGAAGAAGGTTTCGGAAACCTAGCTTTCTCCTATTCCTCTTGATCATCTTGTTGCCGCCCACCACCTCCTCCTTTTATAGCTTTACGCCCAAGACCAAGCATCCTTTGCCAATTCTTAAGAATTATTCCAATTTGAATTAATTCCATAAATTATTTCCAAATTATAGAAACATCTTAAATCTAGGCCCTTGGATTTAACTTGCTTGGTTTCTAGTGATTACATCTTTCGGAAATAATTTAAAAAATTATTTCCAACCTTATCTATAGTGGCCGGCCATATAATGAATTATTTCCATGAATTAATTCTATTAAAAGAGAAATAAAACTTAAACCGAAGAAATCTCATCCATCAGATGCAACTTAATCTCATCTAACGGTTACGATATAATCTCTTTTAATATAACTTGATCTCTTTGATCCAATGGCCATGATTCATTCTCTTGGGCGGTGTGGTTCAATGAACCAGCTCTGGTTCACCTCGTGAACTGTAATACCCGCAATTTTCCTTCCATAATTCCTGGATAATAATGATAATTGATTAAAGGAAATTTAGTAAAATTTCTAAATGGGCCTTGATGATTAAATGAGCTTTTAGCTTAATGGGCCATTAGTAGGATAATTGTCCTAATGGGCCTTATGGTTTAAATGTTTTCTTAATGGGCTTTCCCTATATGGGCTAGCTAATGGTAAAATGGAATGAAAGTGGGCCTTAAAGGATGGATAAATTAAATGGGTTAATTCTATGTGGGCTTTGCAAAAATAAAAGAGGAAAATAATGGAGGAACCAAGGATTGATCCTTGGACCTCAAGGAATGGCAAGCCCTAGTAATTGCATGAGTTAACCATGGGAGCTAATGAATGTTTCTTGATAAAGACATAAGGGAAATGAATTTAAGTACGAGATGACATCATCTTCATTAAATGCAAGGAGTTACACATGCAAGTAAATTCCTTTTTCATTTTCTTTCATTTCTCTTGAACGAAAATGCATGATGATGTGGACGAAATTCATGTGATGAGGTGGAATTGGCATTATGAATGGAAGTTATGGGGAGTAAAGGAAAAAGGAGTTACAAGTGGCAATTTCCAACTCCTTTCTCCATTATGTTTTCTCACCCAATTTAAGTTTCTCCTCTCTTTATTTTATTGTTGCCGAAATCTTCATGAGGAGGGTTTGTGAATTTTATTTTTCTATCACCAAGGATATTTCTCCTCTTCATTTTTCTTGTTTGAATTTCGAAAATGTGATGTGGAGGGGGGTTACAAGAGAGGCATTTAAGAAAGGGGAGGTTACTAGAAGGAATTTAGGGGAGGAGTTACAAGAGGGTAAATGAAACTCCCTCACTTGCTATTTTCTCTCCATTGTGTTTCTTTCCTCATTCCCTTTGCCGAAATCTTCTTCTCCCTCTCCACCTATTCTCTTGTGCTTGGCCGAGAGCTCCATTGGAGGTTCTTTCATCAACAAGGCCAAGAGAGCAAAGGAAGGGCACTAGGGAAGGCTAGGAGGAACTAGGGTGATCACAAGGAAGGTTCAAGGGGCTTCACAAAGTTTTCTTCTTCTTCTTCTTTAGGGTAAACTTCTCTAAAGACTAGGTAAGTTCCCTCACCCTTCAACATAATGGCTTCTTGATGGTTTTCCATGGGTTCTTTGTGTTTTAAAGTTTATGTGGCAAAAACATGAAGAAATCTTGTTTTAAATGTTTCGGCCATGAAGTTTAAGGTAGGGTTTCAAAAGTATGTTTTTGATAAGTATGTGCCATATGTTTCATGTAAATGTTTAAGTAAGAATCTTGTTGTTTCTTTCATGTGGTTAAAGCTAGGGCTTCATATTATAAATCTTTGAGTTTTCGGCTATGTTATGGTTGGGTTTCAAAGATTTGTTTATAAGCATGCTATGGTTGTAAAAGTTGCATGATAATGTTTATATGAGTTAGTTTCTTTCCATGTGAATAAAACTTAGAGTTTCATGCCATGATGTAAGTTTCGGATATAAGAACCTTTAGGTCTTAAGGATTTATTTTTAACCTATCTATGGGTGAAATAATATGTAATGGTTTCCTATGGAGATTTAGGGTTCATATGGTTGAAGATAACATCATGTTTCCATGTCTATAGTATTCGGCCATATTAAGAATTTTAGGGTTTTCAAGTTTTTTTTCCTTTCATTCATACATACATAGTAATACCACATACGAAAAATCTAAAACTTGCAGCGGAAAACATTATGACATGATGGAAATTTCATATGTGGTAAATAAACATCATGAGCATGCATGCACTGTCTAGGTTTAATAAGGTCCTACTTCAACAACATAGCATTATAAGTCTTAAATCAACAGTAAATAATACAATCATCCAGCATGCAATAATTAAAGTTTCATATTTCGTCGGTTATGGCACCACCACACACATCTTTATTTTAGCCTTGTCCTGCTGCCTCCCATTGCCTAACGACCTTGATTTGGTTCTGCAACATAAGAAAGAAGAGACTGTAAGCACAAGGCTTAGTAAGCTCCTTTCCTACTCACCAAAAACCAATCGTTAATCCGAGCATACAATTATAACATGTTAAAAGCAAAGCATAATCATAGAAGCACATCATTTCATAGGCATTAGGCACATTTAAGTTCCTTAACTTAACATTGACATCTTATG
>NW_027434463.1:0-1981 GCF_044706935.1 Curcuma longa
CCTCACCTCTAATTGGGAACTCAGTTTCAAGAAAAGTAGCATCTCTCGACTCTATTTCAGAGATGGTTCCATCTTGCTACTCACTAATGAAAATATAACCTTTAGAAGTATCAGAATACCTTATAAAGATACACTTCTTACCTCTAGGTCCCAGTTTTTCATATTTATGAGAGTTATCATGAACATAGGCAGCTGACCCCCAGGGTCTCAGATTACTCAAATCCGGCTTTCTGCCAGTCCAACGTTCATATGGGGTAGATGGAACCGATTTTGAAGGCACTTTGTTAAGTATATAGGCCGCAGCTAATAATGCATCTCCCCAATAGGAGATCGGCAAATTAGTCTGCGTCATCATAGACCTAACCATTTCAAGAAGAGTCCTATTTCTTCTTTCAACAATCCCATTTTGCTATGGAGTTCCAGGGATTGTCAACTGTCTAATAATCCCTCTATCATTACATATTATCTTGAACATATCAGACAAATATTCCCCCCCCCCACGGTCAGTGCGTACGGTCTTAACCTTACGCTTCATTTGATTCTCAACTTCGTTCATATAACGAATGAAACAATCTAATGCTTCAGATTTATGAAAAATCATCAATAAATGTAATGAAGTAAGAAGCTCCATGTCTAGCCTTCACATTCATTGGACCACAAATATCCGAATAAATCAATTGCAATGGTGACTCAGCCCTAATAGCCTTACCAAATGGTTTTCGAGTCGCTTTTCCAGCAAGACAATGCTCACATATAGACAAATGAATCTTATCTCGAGTGCCTAATAGACCCTCTCTAGTCAACCGATTCATACGTTCTTGTCCTATATGTCCTAATCTAGCATGTCATATTTCATCAGTTATATCTGCATCACTAGTTAGAGCAATGTTCGAGAAATAACCATCAATGGCATAATTGACATCTGGTTCCACATCAAGAACCATAAAATTATTTTTTAAAAAATCAGTCTGATTGACACTGAGTTAATCTTAAGCTCAACACATCGACTGTAAAAATTAATACAATACCCTAAATCAAGAAGACAAGTTATGGAAATAAGATTCTGTCAAATTTCAGGAGCATATAGGACATTATGTAGAAACAAAACACTACCACCACGAAGGTTGAGTTTGCAAGTGTCGATTCCTTTAACTTCAACTCTTGCATTGTTTCCTACATAGTTCCATCTGTTGCCAGCTGGTACCCGACGGTGCTCCACAAATGTAACTTGCTCTCGAGCTACATAGTTGGTTGCTCCCGAATCTATAATCCACAAAGGATAAGAATCAGCCAACAACACAGAACTAGCAACAAATTGCTCAGGAAAAGAAGACACACTTGGATTTACCTTTTTCGGCTCAGTGCATTCCCGAGCGAAGTGGCCCTTCTTGCCACAGTTATAGCAAGTCATCTTGCTTTTAGGTTTCTTTCCAATCTTCTTTCCTATCTTCTTGATTGGGTCTTGTCCCACAGCAGCAGCTACCTTTTTATTTCCTTTCCCTTGTTGGCGTTCTGGATCTCCGTCCTATGTTCTGAATTCTACCCGCTCCGAGAAGCGTAGAACTCCACAGGACAAAAATTTTATCCCGCCTGGATCAATTGACAAAGTCTACAAAACTAAGTCAATCGATCCTCAGGATCGCCGATTTCTAAATTACTAACTACGATTTTAATCTAACAATTCTACTACGATTTAAAATGCAGAAACTAAATCATACCAGAACCTTGTAGATAACCTCAAAGCCTTCCGCTGTATTCCTAACTTCTTCCTGGACATTGGGTGGACAACGGACCTCCAGAAACAAAGGAACTGCAACCTTCGGATGATGAAGCCTTGGATCGCCTTGCTTCTTCTCGCAGCAGCTTCGCCTCTTCTTGTCTCCCACCTTGGATCCGGCCCTTCACACCATGGACAGGTTTTGTAACGCCCACCCTTATCAGAGCCTTGACGGACGCTACAGTTTGCTTTCATTCATTCATT
>NW_027434464.1:0-23291 GCF_044706935.1 Curcuma longa
TTACTACAACAACAATGGAGCAATCGCGTAGGCGATGAAACCTATTTCTCACCATTAATCCAAACACGTGCTTCAACGATATCAATTGATCAGAAAGATCATCAGTAGAAGAGAAATATAAATAGAGAAAATTTCCACTGAAAGGAACCTTGCAGATCTTTTAATCTCTACCTCAAAATAAGTTTGAGGAACATATAGAGGTGCGTGGTATTAGATTCCATATCAATTTACCTTAGGCCATGTGGGAGTCTGTTATATTTGAGAGGTGTCCTAAGGCAATCGCCTTACGGTTATTCTATTTATTGGATAAATAGAAATTCACTATTTGAGTACACATTCTCTATATTTGATTGGATCTTAAACTCATTTACTGAATGTCGCAATACGATTCATAGCATGAAAGAATTTGTGATCGGATCACAACTAGTAAGTATCTCTACATATGTAATTATGAATGTATTGAAATTATCTCTAGTCGAGGAATTGATGAATATGGACATCATCGATTCTGTTGAGACTAGCACATTTTAAACTTCTTGATTTAACAAGCAGCCGATCTCACTGGCTAGAAATATTGGATGTTGAGAGTTAAACATGGATGCTAATTAAAGATAACTAGCTCATTGGAGTGACCTACCTTGAGACTTCGTATGCTTCAATACATATGTCAATGAAAATCTTAGTACAACTTAACTGCGAATTTCTGTTGACTTGCAATATTTAAGTCATCTTAGTCATAGAGACTTATACTTTGACAGCAAACATCTCCAAGGAGATGTGGACCCGGATGATTGGCGAAGTGCTGAAGGTGTTTGAATAGCCCACAAAGAATTCACCGTTCCTTGAAAAAGGATATGTATACCCTACGATCGCTTGTTAAGATTATTACTGAAAGTCTTTAACCAAAGCATTACGTGTTAAGAGTACAACACTCTTGGACACATGTACAAGTAACTTGAATCCACAGAACAAGAAAGCAAGCTTGAGCTAGGTGTGACGTAGCCAGTCTAGTGGGGATTGATACATATAGACCATGTCCTGAACCAAGTGGCTATAAGACAGTGAAAGGAATGAGACACGTTTCATTATAATTGCTGAAGGGTTTAGAAATTGTTTTAGAATCAATCTTTGATTTTTCGATCAATTGGGGATCCTGATGTACTACTAGGTGCCACTTATGATTGTTTCACAATTAATGATTAAATTACGGATAGTCAACATAACCATGAATCTATTGGGTTACACGCACTAAAAATTCTTTGAAAAACTTAAAATGAGTTTGAGAATTAAATTCTCAGATTGAGAGAAATAAAGTCTGATTGACAAAGGCAAAATGATAGGTTTCATCTTATGAAAATAAAATAAATAAAATTGGTTTGATTCAAATCGAAAGTCGTTTGGTTATTGAACCAAATGATTCGATTTTGAACCAAATTGAACCAACTTGGTTAGTTTATGATGGAAGATATTTTGGAAAAACAAAAGTGATGAGGGGCTTCATCTTGTCGAGGGAGAGTAGGATGGAGATGAGTTGATGAGTTAGGATTTTTATGCACTTTATCGATTCAATTTTGGGTTCTTGCATGAAAATAAATTGCTTAATGATTTAATTTGATTATATTTGTGATATATTGCATAATTTGAGGCTTGATTATAATTTTCATGATTTAATGGTGAATTTTGCATTAATTGAATTTAATTGATTGTAGGGCTCAAATTGAACCAAGATCGAGCTCAACCATGATCGAATCGAGCCAAGATTGACCCAATTGATCGATCCAACTTCATGAATCAAGACTCAAGTGCGATTAGGATGGAACCCATGCGAATTGGAGCCAATTTGGAGCTAAATTGAGTGAATTTGATTGAAACAGGCTAACCCGGATCAAACTCAAGTCAACCTAACCCGTTAGCTACAGTACCCTAGTTTTAAAGAGAATGCTACAGTAACCAAAATCGCGGTTACTGTAGCACCCAGCAGCAGCGCCGTCTTCTTCTTTTTTTTTTTGCATTTTTCTTCATTTTTTCTTTGCGTTTTTTTTAGGGAAGCTCGGATTTCTTCCTTCTAAGTTGATTTCCGGATTCCAGAGGGCAACCACAACCTATTTTCGGCATCAATCGGGGGTGGTTTCATCCGGTGAGGGTCTCGCCGGAGGGGACTGTGCCGCCACCATTTCCAGCTGAGTTCTTTGAATTTAATCAACCGGAGCAATCAAGATCGTAAGGAGGGGTTCTCCAAGGGTCCTTGAAGGTTTCTGAGCATCGCATTGCAAGCAATTTGGAGGAGTTTAGCTGGATTTTCAGAATCATGGGATTGGCTCTGTTCGGCGCAGCAAGGAGGGTTTCTGATGCAGCGTTGCTTGGAGTTGATTTCAGAGCAAGCCGAGCTTGGTTCGTGAGAAGCTAATCTGGGATTTCTGATCTCTTGATCAGGTTCTTGTGTGACGGCAAGAAGGAATTGAATTGGAAGGGAGAATCCGAGTTCCTGCATTTCTGATTTCATTCTGTTTTTGCTGTTATCTTCGTTTCTGTCATTTTGTTCCTGAACTCTGTTAATCAGATCTGTTTCAAGAATCTTGAATGCAATTTGTTTGGTTATACACATTAGCTTGTATTGTTTGTTTTGATAGGTTTTCGTGAGTCCTTAGTTGAGTTACTTGATTCCATTTAGTGCATCCATTCGGCTGAAGCAAGTTCAAGTGATACTGTCTGTTTCTGAATTTTACTGTTCCGTATCAAGGAATCAGATTTTGTATCAGATTTACGATGGTTTAATTTCTTAGCCTAGTTCTTAAACCAATTGGAGTTTGTAGTCAATTACATTTCATTCATTCCCTTAGTTGAATTCATATTTCCCTGATTTTAGGTTAATGTTCCATGTTACTGTTCCGTGCCAATTCGTGGTATTGTTTCCTTCGATCTGAATTCATGTTTCTTGCTTGGTAGTATCAGTTTCAAGAATACGTTTCATTTCATTTGCAATTCATTTGAAAACATCAACAAATCCAAAACCCATTTCATTTATAAAGAAAACCCAAAAAGAACGACACGCAAGCTCAATTTAAGCAATTTTCTACTAGTCCTTGGAAAAATACGACTCGAGGCCCCTATACTTCGTTTGTTTGTATTTATCATGGGTTTTTGATAAATTTATAAATTCTAATTTGCAACCCTACTCGTGACACATAGCAAATCTAGGGTTGTCAAATTCTAGGGTTGTCGGGGAGGGGATGGTGTCGCGGGGACGATGAACAGTGGCGCAACCACTGTTCATGATTGTTATTAATGTTCCTTTGCTCGAGACGGTCAAAGATTCAAGTGTGGGGGAGGAGGTGTTCTTTATCATATTTTTTTTTATGAAAATTTTCTAAATTGGAGCTAGTTTTCATGGAATTAATGCTATAAGATTTTGGATGTTTCAATTTTTGTGATTGACCTACTGTTTTGAGATGAGATTTGAAGTGTTTCAAGATGATAAGTTGATCAGATTCAATTGAGAATGAAGAAAAAAAAAACTAAGGAAGAAGACGGCGGGCTGTGTGCTACAGTAATGCTATAGTAACCGCGATTTTGTAGCTTTCTCGTTAAAGCTAGGTACTGTAGCTAACGGGTTAGGTTAGCCTGACTTGAGTCTGGGTTAGCCCGTTTCAACCAAATTCACTCAATTTAGCTCCAAATTGGCTCCAATTCGCATGGGTGCCATCCTAATCGCACTTGAGTCTTGATTCATGAAGTTGGATCGATCAATTGGGTCAATCTTGGCTCGATTCGATCATGGTTGAGCTCGATCTGGGTTCAATTTGAGCCCTACAACCAATCAAATTCAATTAATGCAAAATTAGCCATTAAATCACAAAAATTATCATCAACCATCCAATTATGCAATATATCACAAATATAATCAAATTAAATCATTAAGCAATTTATTTTCATGCAAGAACCCAAAATTGAATCGATAAAGTGCATAAAAATCCTAACTCATCAAATTCCCCCACACTTACCCTTGAGCGTCTCGCTCAAGTCAACAAGATAAACTAAGATTGTACCCCCCCTAGATCATTCTCAATCATGATTAGAAACAATTAAAAGAGAATTATCTAAGTTGTAGAGTCTCAAAAGCTTAAACCCATGGACTAGACTCTTGTACTCGGTTAACCACATAGCAAGTTTCACCCTTCATGATTAATTGAGATAAATGTATCACACTAAATCTCACAAGGTTATTTTCAGTAAATAATATCAGTGGCTCTCATCCTAATTCTAATTCAAGATCAAAGTGAAGGTAGAGCTCACTCAAGCAACTTAAGTTTCATGCATTTCCATAAGCTTGCTTGTTTTCTACTCTCCACTACCATTCTTGATTTGGAATCCACACCTATTAGGCTTATCAAAAATGCAAGGAAGCAATAACTGAAACAAAGGAATTAGAAAATGTAGAAAGAAAAATTCAAGAGAAAAAAGTTTCCAAGGATAGAGTAAATGAAGTGGTAGACATGGGCATAAGTAAATGTTATCAATGAACCTTGCCATCCTTCCTAATTTCTCTTGTATTCCATTTGTTTCAGTGTGTTTTTCAGATCCATGAACCAAGGATGAGTTAAACTCATGAGGTTCTTCTCCTTGATACAAACCCTTCCTTCATTTCTTTTCTTTTCTTCTCTTCATCACCCCAATGTGCCATTTTGTATTTTCCTCTTCGAATCAAGCCCAATTCTTTCACATCTAGGTTTTACAAGAGCTAACAAATAGCATCCAATCATCAGAAACCAAAATTCACCTCACACGAATCCGAAATTTCAATGTATCATTGGCACGTTTAATTCTGAAAATTACTGAAATTGAATCTGAAATTTGGCTTGTTCTCTCTTGTTTCTTGCTGTTTTTCCTCCATTCTTTTTCCATCATGAAGCTTGATTACTAATGCCAATATCCATGCAAATTTCCATGAAATTCCATTTCGGATCAGTCCCTCAAAAATTGTAGAACACAGCTGAAAAATAAAACTGAAAAAGCTATTTTTCTATTTTTTCTCATACTGTTTTTCTTCTGATTTTTCTTTTCTGTTGCAGCTGCACTTTGGACAACTTGACATCTGAATTTGTTGTTTATAAAGCAACTGGAATGGAGTAGGTTTTATTGTGGTCCAATCACTGATCAGATTCTTGATACACTCCTTGAAACATTCAACATCATTTTTTTTTCTTCCTTTTTTTTCTGTTTTCTGCTTTGAATTTTTTCTGTTTTTCTTTCAATCTGATCTTCTGATCTTGCTTCACAAGTTCTTGCATTCCAATCCTGCTCATTCAATTAATTTGCAGCTTAATTTTTGGAAACAATCCAAACCAATTCATGAAGATCACACTTCTCCTTCTCTTTTTTTTGATTTGTTTTGGACTTCAATCTGATCACTTGGCATCTGAATTCCTTTGCTTGCTCAACTCAACTCCTTTCTAGAAGTATAAATCAGTCAATTGCCATTGAGGCCGGTCCATATGAAGCTTCCAAAGTCAAAATTGGCACATTGCTCATTGTTTTGGCACATTTAACTAGCTCTTGATTCCCACTTGGTTTACAAACTCAATTTCCACATTTTGAATCATCCCTTTTCACCATCATTTCTGAACATTGTGTAACATACTTTGTGCTCTCTAATCCGGCCATGAAACCAACTTTCAAGTACCCAAATCCACCACTAAGAAACTCAACTTCTTGTTTTCATCTTCATAACCTCCCATCTTTAGAAAACCCTCAAAATAACTCCTCAACTCCATTATATTGCAACATGACTCAATGCATTCTGATATCAACTCATTTCCATCTCAATTCAGCAATTCAAAACAAAGAAACCAATGAGAGGTTAAAAACAACTCATGTTAACTTTACTTGGCACAATTTAGCACTTGATCTTTTCAAATTTTCTTGAAAGAAATTCACAACTTCATGTATCCTCACAAAAAATCATCATAACATCATAACAATGAAACTTCCAAGTGCTTAATTAAAATCTCATTTTCACATTGCTTTTAATCAAAATTGGCACAACCATCCCCCTTTTGGCACACTTTCTTCTCTCAAAAAATTTTTTTTCTTCAAAAATTTCACACCTCCTCCCCCACACTTAAATCATTGACCGTCTCGGGCAAAGGAACATTAATAACATTCAAAAATACCCATGTCCAAGAGAGCATGAAAATTGAGTTGAAAATGTGGGGTGAAAAAATATCAAATGAAAATGGTTAAACATGGATAAAGCATGAAGTTGTATGGTTTATGGGGGGAAATTTTTTAAACCTAAATAAATGTGGACCCATCATAGATATTGTAGCCTTGAAAGAAAACAAGCAAGTTCTAGATTGGCAATCACTTAAGTGCATCACATAAAATGGTTAACCTCACTAGGTATAAAAATCACATTATCTCAATTTCATCATTCTAGGTTCCATTACTAAGGGTAATCCAAGTTTTCAAAAATGTTCATCCATGGACTTAAATTCCTAGAATAATCAATCAAATTTAATTCTCTTTCAAGAGCTTCTAACATGATGTAAAGAAGTCCTAGGGGGATACATTTATTCCCTACCCTAAACCATGCATGCAGTGAACTTCAATTTTTATTTCAAACAAAATGCTCATGAAAATGAAATTTATTACTGATTTAAACTGAAAATGCAAAATAAAAACTAAGCATGGTATTAACAATGAAAATAAAGTGCAAAGTTGGAACAAACTCCCCTGAGTCCTGGCGGTTGTAGACGATTCAGCAATAAAATCCACGCCGGTAATGGAATGGATCGGGGAGAGGTAAGCAACTTCATAATATGGCCATGAATGTGCTGAGTTGCTTCCTTAAAATTCTTCACCTCCTTGGATGGCATCTCAGGTGGTCGAAGTCGACTCAGAAATATCTTCCACCCTGGAGGTGGAACTGCTGTGGGTGATGTGAAAAGAACTTCCTCTGATATAATCTCCTCAAATATTCTTTCTGGTGGTCGGAGAAGATTCAGATGGAGCACCCACTTTGGAAGCTCGACTGTTGCTTGAATTGTTGGGGCCTTGTTCAGCATAAATGGAGACTTTATCAACCTTGGAAGTGCACAATCTGATGTTTCAAATAAATCTGCAAGGCCAAAGACAGAACCAATCTTCCACACGCATGTGGAGTAAGAAAGAATAGAAATAACAATATCAAACTGTGTAGGGCATGCATAAAGAAATGACTCACATCCAACAAAATCAAATACCGGTACCTCTATGATATTTTCTGAATGATGGGCATGAATACTATCCATGGATGAATAGGAGGTACCTGAAGCATGGCAAATACTGGAGTGACTACAAATAGGCCCTAATTGCTGACTATGTGGCTCCACAACTTCATCCTCCTCGAATGAGGGTTCCTGTTCTGACTCAAGTGAATGTATACTAACTGGAAGTGATGCTTGGGGTATTGCCTCCATGCAATCCCCTACACTTAAATATCTCTCCTCTGAATCCTCTATCAATAGTGGTGGTCCCTGGGGCTCAAGTGCAATCCCCTACACCCATTTGATCATTTTCAAATGCAAGTAAATCAGAACTAGTCTCCAGATCATCTTCCTCAGTAACCAATGCATCCTCTCCATCATCCAAACTGAAATCAACCTGTGACACTGTGTTTATTGAATTTTGTTCACCATTAATTGCTGTAAAATCCATTTCAGGGCTGATTTGTGTGGGAGAAGGAGTTGCTAAAATTTCTTCATGAAAATTTAAATTTTTAGTGCTTGGAATTACAGTAGGCTCCTCATTCTTCAAAATTATTTCATTAAAATTTTCTTCAGGATTTGGAATTTCTTGAGAAGGTGATTGACTGATCTTTAAGCCTGCAATTAGCCATTAATGGTTATAGGGTTAAAGGGTATTGAGGAAACCCGATGCGAGAACTTCCTCTTCCCAGTAGTGATTAAATCCCCTGTTTCATCGCAGCATCCTTTGTTCTTCCTCCTCAGCTCCCGATCGCGTGACCACGGGCGAGCTCTGGCGGTGTCGGCGACAAGAGAAGCCATTGGAGGTCTAGATCTTCTACCTTGGGATTATTTCATCACCGGAGGTGGTGTGCTCAGGCGGTGAGCAGGGACGCGGTAGAAGAGGAGGAGATAGACGACAAATCGGGTAAGCGTTGGAGTGCAAGGGATTTTCGAAGATTGGTTGGTCTTCTTATAAGGACTCCTTTAGATCTCTTCAGATTTCAAGTTTTCGGTTCTTCACAGATTGAATGGGGATCGATAGGGTTGAAGATCTTGGATCTTGGTTTGGCCGGCGACGCGGATTGGTCAAGCTCGGCTAGGGTTTCGAAACCAAGTAGATCTAGGGCATTCCACCAGATCTGAGGTAAGGTTCTATTTGTTGATCCAATTAAACCTTGAATTGGTTAGAGATCAGGATTGTTGATTACTGTTTGATTGAGAATGCTGGTTTCTTGATCTGTTCAGGCTAATTTGTGGAATCAAGGGAGCCGAGGAAATCTAGGGCAAAGCCATTGAATCAACCAGAGGTAAGCTCTTGAAACAGATATGTGTAAAATTCTTGATCATGATCTGTTGATCTGTTGGGGTTTGATCTGTGGTTATGGTTAAGGGATTGGTTCTAATATGTTCTGTTGGTTTTGAGTTCTTAGAATTACGCTACTGATGTTGTAATTGGTTAAAATTGTTCTATTCATAAATTGGATAAATTAGAATTTGAATTTAATGGTTGTGGTTAAATCAATTAGAGTTAATGTTAGGTTTGGTTGTGAATCTTACTAGGTTTTAAGTGAGTTAGGTTGAAATTAGGTCTAATCCAATAGGATTGATCTGTTTCAAACCATTCCTACAATTATGAACCTAATCAGGTAAGATTAACCTAATGTGGGTTTAACTTGGGTTGATTTAAGCATGAGATTAATTATATTAATTGGTTAATATAATTAATTAAATAATTAATTCATGTTAATAACAACCCACCAATTAGATTAGTCTAACCTAAGTTAGGCTAATTGAATAGGGTTAAACTAACCTTAAATTTAATTAGGATTTCTTGGTTATATCTGGGCATTTAGGGATATTGTCGTTGTATTTGCAGGACCCTGAGTGATCCATGGAGTTTGATACTATACGAGGATATATTTCTGGTGGTTCTATTATTTTGGATTTCGATATATCAGGTGGGTAATCTCTGTATTTGGTCAATACAGATCCTTTCTATTTTCAGTGCATGTTTTCCTTTTCTATTGCTATTGATTAGTCTCTTGATCACATTCCTATACCTATTGGTGGGTAATTACTGTATTTGGTCAATACAGCATGTCTTTTTTTCTAGTGCATGATTCTTTTCTAGGTCTAGTAGTTAGATACTTTAATTCTATTCCTTTCTGTTACTTGGATACTTTTGATGCTACTCATGTTTATATCATGCTTGCCCTTAATTCTTTTGATCTTGGATTATCACTTATGTTGTATGAATCCTTTGATCTATGAGATTATTGTTGATATCCTGGCTTATGATACCTATGATCATTAGAGGTTATGGTTTTCTTTACTTATGATACCTGTGATCATTACGGCTTTATACCTACGCATGTTGATTAGCATGGTAGATGCAGATTACTGTGATTTGAGCATCTCATCATGATGCATGATGCCGATTATAAATCCCAATGTTGTGGGTCTATCGTGATGGTAGTTGGCCTATAGTGGCATGCTTATATAGGTGGTTATTATACCCTATTTCCATTACGGTGATGGTGGTTGTATGGCAGTGTACGCAACCGAGTCGATGATCTAGTCTTGACACTGGTTAGGGGTGGTACTCGGAGAGTATATGAATGATACTCAGGGATGAGTATTAGTAGATAAATATCGGCCATAGGATGTACGTAGCTATATATTTCTGGTATGTATCTGTACTCTTGCTATTTATCATGCACTATCTTTCTCTATTATCCACTGAGTATTTTTGTACTGATATTAAACTTGGGAGAAGATCCATTTTTGAAAGTAAATATGGATGACATGAGTAAATGTTTGAGAGATTAGTAGATTATTATATGGCTACCACTCATATATATACATGAGTGCTTTAGGCAGTTGCATCATGCATATGTGAATCATGTGCAAGATATATATGTATTGGACCACACGTATACTGCATTTTGGTTGTATACTTGGTTAATTCTTGATTGTTGCATTATGTGTGACATGTCATTCATATGGTACATTTCATGAGATCCATGTTAGTTGGTTATTACCTGCAGATATATTATTGATCACATGTTGATTTCTGGCATGTATCTGTACTCTTCTATTTATCATGCACTGTCTTTCTTTATTATCCACTGAGTATTTTTGTACTCACTATTTGGACTGAGATTTTTCTGCCTCAGGTAGGAGCTTACAGTTGATGTCGAAGAGATCTTGCCAGACATGCCTTCTCACAGTCGAAGATATTTCTTATTGTTGTTGTGTGTGGATATGTTTGTAGTAGTGTGTGCATCTTCTGTATTACTTTCTTGCTTCCGAGTTATACTTTGTATCAGTGTTTTAAAACTATATCATGTTTTTTATTCGTGATTCTATAGTTGTATTCCGTTATGTCTCCGCTTGCGTAACTTTGGATTTTCATTACTTCTCGAGTTTATTCGATAGTAATGGTATAGATGTGGAATTTATTTGTTATACATGTGTAAGATGTGTTAGTGGTTGTGTGGGTCACCTTTCTTTTTGTTTGTTGTATATAATCCATAATTTATAGCATGGATAGGCCGTGTGGGCCTTTATATATGTTTGTATTCAGGGAATTATCATAGATACTGGGGAGATGCTGCCGAAATTTTTCGGACGGCTATCTCTCGGGTCGTGACAATTAATTTTTGGACTACATTCTAAAAATCATATAGAAATAGTACCCTTGTATAATATTGTGTGCAAGGTTGCTATAGACGAGAAACCACAAATGGGCAATGTCTACAACTTAATTCATAGAAATCAAAATGTACTTATATTGTCAGACAATTATTAATGTTATGATGATATAATCAATGAAAGGCGAGATAACCAAATGAGAAAAGATATTTTTTGATAAATATGTAAATGTTTCGATAATAAAAAAGTATAATATCAATTATTAATGATTATATATGTTTTGTTATTTTATCTTATTATTTTAATCCAAAATATCGATATGATATAGCCTAGCCATAAATGATGCATTTCTAGTGGCTCTCAAGACTAGAGGTGCAAAAGAATAGAGCCTATTCTTGAGCTTTTTGAGCTGACTCAAAAATATTTGATTCGCATTTGAAATTATCGAATTTGAGCCGAACTCGAATATATTCAATACTTTTTTCAAATAAAAATTCAAATCCATAATATTTTATTCGATTGTTCACAGGCCACTCGTGAATCGAATTCAAATTGAACTTTATTTTTTTTACGCAATTTCATTTTAAATATACTCAAATTAAGGTTCGAATAACTCAAGCCGAACTCAAATTTAAGTCACTTTAAGCTATAGTTTGTTTCTGCTTGAATCAAGGTTTGAACAACTCGAACCGAACTCGAGCCAAAATCATTTGTATTTTCAATCTTTGAATTGAATCCGAATATCACATATTTTTCAAGCCCAAACTCGAATATCATATTTTCATACAATTCAACTCTCAATTCGGTTCATTGGCACCCCTACTCAAGACTAGGGTCAAATAAAAGAATAGTTGTTGAGACTAATGACCAGAGTCGATTATTCTAAAAGGTGCATGACTCTTTTGATGATCCTTTTGTAGTATTATATATACAAATAAAAAATAAATGTTGATAACTCTAAAATAATTTATTAATAGTTATCATCTACTCATTTAGAAAACTATTCTAATTTTGCTCACTTATTTATCTACCCAAATAAAGTATGTTGTATCATATAATTTGTCATTTCATTTTAAAGTGGCATACAATGTTCTCATAAGACTTCCAAGGCACCTGTTATCTTGCTTGTTAGTATCGAAAGTTCAAAAAAATTATGTATTAGCCATATTATGTCAGCAAATTTGACTAAGTGAGAAAAATATTAATAATTACATAATTTATAAAAAAATAAAGAGAATAAATTAATAATAAAAGACATTCAAAAATTTTCATAGTGTGACTTATCAATTTAATTACTTTACCATTAAGAAACATTGACTTCACCTTTATTCATATAAAAATAATTTATCTGTTCGTTAAAAAGCCATTTAATCTAATATAAGAACTATCATTCATAAACTTATCCTAATTTTAATCTACAAAGTTAGATGTTTCATAAAGTGTTATTAACTAATTTGCAACATTATTTCTCTTCATTATTTCATCTACACCTTTGTCTTTCAAACATCTAATATAACCTAAATCACAAATTTCTTTTTTTTTGTAATTTTAGAAAACTTGTGGATATTATTATTTTTTCAATTCTTAGCTTTAAATAACATCAAAATTTTAATATGTTTTAAACTTTATTATAGTCTATTTTTTCACAAAATAACTACTACAATATCTAAAATGTAAATTGAGTAACTTTGTTGAATAATTCATGATTAGGTGAGATAAAAGATCTGACAAAAGTGCTTTAACAATCCTACCTACCAAAGAATTAATGTAAAATAATAGAAAAAGATAAATATTTTTTAGATATTTATCATGAATATACCATCATCATCATTCAACAACAACAAATAGACTGTTTAGCTTAATAATTTAGGGGCAGTTAGATGGATCAAACACGACATTAAATTGGATAAAGGTTATGCGATACTAATGACATATGTTCCGGCTAATACACCGTGGATGGTTCCAATGCTGGTTCAAGGCTTTGCCGACATGCACGCTCCTCGAGAAAAATCATCCGGAGAGATGAGAGAACCTGAAAAGCACTCAAAAAGAGAGTTAGAATGGCGCCGGGGGTGGATCCCGGCAAGCCACTCCGACGCTCAAGTTAGGGTTCGGGGTGAGGAAGGAGTTTAATGACTTAGGAAAATTAGGATAGATGTGTGCGTACCTGTGCTCAAAACTGATTAAAGATGAATGATAAATTAATTGTTCAAATTCAACTCAGAATAACATTAATTGTTAATTAATGTTATATAAGGAGGTGCATGGGGAATAGTCCCACATTGGAAAAATTCGATGGGCTTCCTTTCCTTATTAATGTTGTTGTGTTAATGGAGTTAACATAAAAGCCCATGTGCTCTCTTCTCACGGGCGAGCTAGTGCTCGCACCTACGAGCCAGGTGCCCGCCACGCGCGCACACGCGCAAAAAGCGCTTTAATGGCACAGTTTGAGGAGCATTGAGGAGCTTAAATTTATGCTCCAGAGGATGTAGCAGTGCCTACGTGGCACTCGGGTGACGTGTCAGTCTCACATGTGACATGGTAGTGCCTATGTGACATCCACGTGGGCAGGGGCAGATAACTGGACTGCTGACTGGGCGAACTGATGACAACCATTGATCAAAAAGGTGTGATGGATCACATGTGATGCGATCTGTAGCGTTGGATCGTGAAGAGTCACGATTTGACCGCTGGTGATGAGGCTTGATCTAAAGCGTCAAATCGAATTGATCATTGGATTCAAACCTGACTGATGACAAAAGGGAATCTAAAGGGTTACAACCCTCCAGATCTGACGGATGAGATTAAAGGGATATCTGAAGGGTTACAACCCTCCAGATCGAATGCCCCAAATCAATCCTGCCCAAAAGTCACAGCCACTCACCAAAGGGTATTCTACCTCTTCCCTTTGTATAAATAGATCCCTCCAGATGCTGGAAATATCATCGAATCATCGATTCAACTCATCCTTTGAAGCATTCATCTCATCTTGTGCATTCGGAGTCCAAAAAGCCTATGAAAAAGTTTGCTGGTCTTGGAATTTGAAGTGCTACTATTTCGAGACGTTGTTGTTGTATCTTGGGAAACGAATTGCTGCTATCCATAAGCACCTATAGCGGAGCAATATCGTTTTACGGAGATAGTGTTGAACACTAGCCTCGACGATCTGATATCAGTTTGCATCCTCCCGGTAGCCACCGACCAACATAAACAAGTGAAAAGTAATTCAAATTCAACAAAAAAGTTCAGCCTTAATGGTCAAAAAGCCACCCATTCTATCTCATGTATCTGTTGAGATTTCTGAAAATAACTATTTCATTTTCAGGATCTGTTCAAACATCTACAATCTATAAAATGTCAGGGTCTTCTTATGTTAATATTTGTGATGTTCCTGCCTGCATAATGTGTCTAGATATAGAGAAACGATTTATTTCTTACATATGAAATCCCCTCTCCTGAATATTTCTGAGGATTATTGTTCTATTCTAATTTAGTTTTTCTGTCATTTAAGGGCTAGGGATCTTCGAAAGATGGTTATGTTGGGTCCTTGTCTTTTGAGACATCAGGAGCCAATCAAACAGTGGGATAGGTAATTTACTGGTCTTAAATATGTTACCTTTTTTGTTTTGTGATGATGTATATTGTTGTAACTAGTCTTGGTACCGCATAGCCTTTATCCAATTTAATGTCATGTTTGATCCATCTAACTGCCCCTAAATTGTTATGCTAAACAGTCTATTTGTTGTTGTTGAATGATGATGATGGTATATTCATGATAAATATCTAAAAGACATTTATCTTTTCACATTGTTTTATATTAATTCTCTAGTAGGTGGAATTGTTAAAGCACTTTGTTTATCTCACCTAATCATGAATTATTTAACAAAGTTAATCAATTTACATTTTAGATATTGTAGTAGCTAATTTTGTGAAAAAATAGACTATAATAAAGTTTAAAACTTATAAAAATTTTCATGTCATTTAAAGCTAAGAATTGAAAAATAATAATATCCACAAGATTTCTAAAATTAGAGAAAAAAAATTTCATGTCATGAGCAAAAAAAAAAGAATAATGCGTGATCACTAAAAATGTTAGTTCATTAAATTTTGATCACTTAAAAAGTTTAGAAAGCTAAGATGTCATTTGGTAGGATTGCATGAGCAAAACATTAGTTCATTAAATTTTGTGATATAATGTGTGATCATTTAAAAATTTTAAACTATCTCATTATCTGTAGGTGTTGAAACAAAGAAGTTCAACATCGTACGATAAATTTTGACGAACTTTTCTCATATGAAGAGTTTGTCAAAAGCTTGGTCTGAATTCTTCAAAAAGAAAAATCCATTCAGTTCTTCCTGGAAATATTGAACCTTGTACCTCTACTATATTTAAAAAAGATTTTCAAGATAATCCATCACCAAATCAAAGACTTAATTATTTAGATGGACATGAGGAAAGTATTTTTAATAAAAGATCCAGCTGTGATATTGCAAAGACTACATGAGTTAGCACCTTCACCAACAAGAAAATCACCCAAACTAGAGGATAATTCCCTTGATGTAACAATTGTTGATGGTATTCATTCATTTTCAAAATGCCAAGCTCTCATTGATCTTCTCTTACAATTCAAAAGCATATAAACCTACTTTTGTTTGTCTTATTGAGGGTTTTATTAATTATTTATCTCATAATCAAGAGGGGTTGGGGTGTTTAAGGAGGACGCATCAACTTCTTTTGGAGACAAATATATAAATGCAACTAATGATATTAATTTAGTGTTGCAGCTACTACCATACATGGTAATAATGATGTTGATGCTGGAATCTCAAATTGCAAAACAATTTTTGGGAATCACAAGTAAACTTTCATATAAGAGAATCTGAGGTATTGAAGTTCTTCTGTCATGGCTGAAAATATTATAATGTATTTCCATATCTAAGTGGTGTTTTTTATCCTTCAAATTGTATTTAAGATTTTTTTTTCATCATTTTGTTGTTCAGGATAAAGTGATGGATCCTTCATCTCAACTCAAGCATGAAGACAAGTTGAATATTTCTCAGCATAAAGCTATCCCATCAACAAGAACTGAGGGATCTCCTCTAAGTGTGCTTACAAACTTTCCTTCAACATCTTTATTCTCTAAGGCATCTGATCTAAAGCCTTCCATTGATTCTATTACTGAGTATAGCAAGGGTTTTACTTTTCCCTCCATGCCTTCTTCCTTTACTTCTCAACCATCGCCAACACCTACTATGGCATGACTTTTAATTCAGAAGCTTGTGCCACAAAAAGAACGTGGTATGACTCCTTCGTTTACCTCAGCGTCCATGGGAGCTAATAGAGCTTTATTTTCTTTACCTATGACAAAGGACAATTCTCACTCTTCTACGCTAGAACATGGCACAAGGTATGGAACTATTTTTGTTTTTTGGTTATGTAATTATTGCTAGGGGCAAATTGTAAATGTTATTCTTTGAACAATATATATGTTTCTATCCCAAAATGCATTCCTTTATTCCCTTTTTTGTTTCTTAAAGAAAGTGAAGCAAGCATATGGTTGGACACTAAGAGCTAATGGACTAAATTCTTAGTATAGGTCAAAATTCGAGGAAGTACTTGTATAGACAAGATATGCACAAGTTAATATGCTAAATTTCCTGCCTTTGTTTCAGGTACTGTGTATTTAAAAGCTAAAATATTTTTTGGTGTTTCTCACTATGGAAGCTTTTCTTGTGGTTTAATTAAATTTGTCTTACCCATCTTCTGCTATTCCACTGGTGGCGGTTTATGAAATGATTGATAGCATTACTTTCCTTGCTACCAGGTTAAGCAATAATTCAACGTCATATGTAGCAGGTATATTTTCCACCATTCCTACACTCGACTTTGGATCTACATCCTTGATCATTTCTTCCACTTCGGCATCTCAACCATTGAATGAAGTTAATGATACAAATTTGGAAGGAAAACCTCACAATGAATCACTGGTGAATTCAAATAGTTTCGGTCATGATAACACTACACTTTTTAAGTTTAGAAGCAAATCCTCTACATCAACTGTTGTGTCTCTATTTCGAAGCACTGATAGTGGCTCTGTTTTAGCAGCAATTAGTCTTTCCAATTCTGCAGTCGGTTCTACTACTGCATCAACTCTTCCTCCAGATAGTAGAAGTCAATCTTCTCTTGTTGCAAAAACATTATCAGATGCAAGCAACAATTTTAATTTCATTTCATCAAAGTCTAATAAGTTAGATTCATTGTATCCAGACAATAGTGCCAACAGCTTGTCTAGTGTTAATGTTACTGGATTTGGTGGAACTTGTGCAACTCAAGTTGAAAGTCCAACCTCACAAAATTCTGCTTCAGCAAGTCTATTCTAGTTAACATATGGGAACAGAGTTAATAGTAGCTTCGATATGGCAACATCCACAGTCCCAAGCTTTGGAAACGATTCTGTTGTTGTATCAAGTCTGTTTCCTAGTGCTGGAGTGAACCAATCTACTTTTTCACCAACTTTATTAGGTACAAGTGACAATAAGTTTAATTTCAGTTCAACAAAAGTTGATAATCTAGCCTCATCAGATCTGCACAATGGTGGCAAAACCTCTCCACATGCTACTCCCCTGGGTTTGCTGGAACTCTTTCAACTCAAGTTGAAAGTGGAAGCTCTGACAGTTTAGTGAATCAAATCCTGTCAACATCTGAACATAGAGCTGGCGGTTGTACTGTTTCTGCAACACCCAGTATTTCAAGCTTTGCAATCACTTCTCTTGTATCAAGTTTGTTTCTGCATGCTGGTGGAAGCCAACCAACTATTGCACCAACAACAATATCAGGTGCAAGCAACAACCTTTTCAGTTTTATATCTAAACATAGAGACACTGGCTCCTTCGATACTGGATAACAACCAACAGTCCTTCCTTAGTGTTATTGTTACTGGATTTGGTCGAACTCCTCCAACTCAAGTTCAAAGTGGAACCTCACTTATTTCTAGCAGCTTGACGAGTCAATTCCAGTCGTTCATCCCCTCTTCAACTATCGGAATGAAAATTTCTTCCTCAACAAGTTTGGGCAGCTCATTTTTTGGAACAACAGTTTCTAATCCTTTCATCTCAAGTTCATCTTTTTCCATGGATGCTGGTTTTTCCAGTCCCAGTACTGCTGCTGCTACTACTACCTTTCCATTGGCAACGATCTCTAATTTGTTTGGTTTGAATTCTAAACCACCAACGTTGCCTACTTTTGGTCTTTTTGTTTCTAGCGCATCTTCTCAAAATTCTGGATTTCCATTTGCCACACCATTTATATTTAATTCGTCTTCCAATTTAGCATCTTCTTTTAGTTCTGCTGCTAGTACTTCATCAGTCTGTTCTAGACATCCCACATTTGGCTTGCAGAATTTAGCAGTTGTTGTCAGCACAGCTGGAGACAATGAGATGAGTATTGAGAAAATTGAAGACAATAACCAGTCAGCAGACAGTATGTTTCAACAGTTGGGCCAACCAGGAACTTCACCAGCTGGACCAGTGTTTGGTGTGCCGGCAGTTCAGCCTGCTTCACTAGTCTTTCAGTTTGCTGGTCAACAGAATCTCTCGCCTCCAGTTACACCACAATTTCAACCATTTGGCAATGTAGAGTTCCCTCAAGGAGAAAACTTTGCCTTAGGCAGTGGTGGTGGTGGTGGTGTTGACAAGTCCAACCGCTGAATAATAAGGGTTAGAAAAGATAAAATATCAAAAAAATAGCATTGAAACACGAAGATGCAGCTGCATGGCTTATTCTGAGCATGTCTTGTTTTTGCTCTCTTGTGCAGGTGGTGAAAAGGCAAGAAGCAAGATTTTTGTAATGCTTCGAGCATTGCTGGAAATTAGATCGTTACGAACTTGTCATCACTTTTATGTTCTAAATTTGGTCCATCCCTGGTGAACAACATTGCGATAAAGTTCTTGTACTGGTCTGTTCTTAGTGTGTAATATATATGTATATATATCTCATCTTTTAACTTATTCATTAAAAAGTTATTAAATATATTTAGTTAATAGATTTATTTTTGCTATATTATTGTCTTATCCTCATTAAGAACTTGCCTTAGCACTTTTATGTTCCAAATATATTATTAGTTAATAGATTTGTTTCCTCTTCCTTGTCTGGTAAATATATGACAGTGAGGTGGTCTAGGAATGCTAGACTTACTATCATATATTTACCAGACAAGGAAGAGGAAACAAATCTATTAACTAATAATATATTTGGAACATAAAAGTGCTAAGGCAAGTTCGTAATGAGGATAAGACAATAATATAGCAAAAATAAATCTATTAACTAAATATATTTAATAATTTTTTAATGAATAAGTTAAAAGATGAGATATATATACATATATATTACACACTAAGAACAGACCAGTACAAGAACTTTATCGCAATGTTGTTCACCAGGGATGGACCAAATTTAGAACATAAAAGTGATGACAAGTTTGTAACGATCTAATTTCCAGCAATGCTTGAAGCATTACAAAAATCTTGCTTCTTGCCTTTTCACCACCTGCACAAGAGAGCAAAAACAAGACATGCTCAGAATAAGCCATGCAGCTGCATCTTCGTGTTTCAATGCTATTTTTTTGATATTTTATCTTTTCTAACCCTTATTATTCAGCGGTTGGACTTGTCAACACCACCACCACCACCACTGCCTAAGGCAAAGTTTTCTCCTTGAGGGAACTCTACATTGCCAAATGGTTGAAATTGTGGTGTAACTGGAGGCGAGAGATTCTATTGACCAGCAAACTGAAAGACTAGTGAAGCAGGCTGAACTTCTGGCACACCAAACACTGGTCCAGCTGGTGAAATTCCTGGTTGGCCCAACTGTTGAAACATACTGTCTGTTGACTGGTTATTGTCTTCAATTTTCTCAATACTCATCTCATTGTCTCCAGCTATGCTGACAACAACTGCTAAATTCTGCAAGCCAAATGTGGGATGTCTAGAACAGACTGATGAAGTACTAGCAGCAGAACTAAAAGAAGATGCTAAATTGGAAGACGAATTAAATATAAATGGTGTGGCAAATGGAAATCCAGAATTTTGAGAAGATGCGCTAGAAACAAAAAGACCAAAAGTAGGCAACGTTGGTGGTTTAGAATTCAAACCAAACAAATTAGAGATCGTTGCCAATGGAAAGGTAGTAGTAGCAGCAGCAGTACTGGGACTGGAAAAACCAGCATCCATGGAAAAAGATGAACTTGAGATGAAAGGATTAGAAATTGTTGTTCTAAAAAATGAGCTGCCCAAACTTGTTGAGGAAGAAATTTTCATTCCGATAGTTGAAGAGTGGATGAACGACTGGAACTGACTCGTCAAGCTGCTAGAAATAAGTGAGGTTCCACTTTGAACTTGAGTTGGAGGAGTTCGACCAAATCCAGTAACAATAACACTAAGGAAGGACTGTTGGCTGTTATCCAGTATCGAAGGAGCCAGTGTCTCTATGTTTAGATATAAAACTGAAAAGGTTGTTGCTTGCACCTGATATTGTTGTTGGTGCAATAGTTGGTTGGCTTCCACCAGCATGCAGAAACAAACTTGATACAAGAGAAGTGATTGCAAAGCTTGAAATACTGGGTGTTGCAGAAACAGTACAACCGCCAGCTCTGTGTTCAGATGTTGACAGGATTTGATTCACTAAACTGTCAGAGCTTCCACTTTCAACTTGAGTTGAAAGAGTTCCAGCAAACCCAGGGGAGTAGCATGTGGAGAGGTTTTGCCACCATTGTGCAGATCTGATGAGGCTAGATTATCAACTTTTGTTGAACTGAAATTAAACTTATTGTCACTTGTACCTAATAAAGTTGGTGAAAAAGTAGATTGGTTCACTCCAGCACTAGGAAACAGACTTGATACAGCAGCAGAATCGTTTCCAAAGCTTGGGACTGTGGATGTTGCCATATCGAAGCTACTGTTAACTCTGTTCCCATATGTTAACTAGAATAGACTTGCTGAAGCAGAATTTTGTGAGGTTGGACTTTCAACTTGAGTTGCACAAGTTCCACCAAATCCAGTAACATTAACACTAGACAAGCTGTTGGCACTATTGTCTGGATACAATGAATCTAACTTATTAGACTTTGATGAAATGAAATTAAAATTGTTGCTTGCATCTGATAATGTTTTTGCAACAAGAGAAGATTGACTTCTACTATCTGGAGGAAGAGTTGATGCAGTAGTAGAACCGACTGCAGAATTGGAAAGACTAATTGCTGCTAAAACAGAGCCACTATCAGTGCTTCGAAATAGAGACACAACAGTTGATGTAGAGGATTTGCTTCTAAACTTAAAAAGTGTAGTGTTATCATGATCGAAACTATTTGAATTCACCAGTGATTCATTGTGAGGTTTTCCTTCCAAATTTGTATCATTAACTTCATTCAATGGTTGAGATGCCGAAGTGGAAGAAATGATCAAGGATGTAGATCCAAAGTCGAGTGTAGGAATGGTGGAAAATATACCTGCTACATATGACGTTGAATTATTGCTTAACCTGGTAGCAAGGAAAGTAATGCTATCAATCATTTCATAAACCGCCACCAGTGGAATAGCAGAAGATGGGTAAGACAAATTTAATTAAACCACAAGAAAAGCTTCCATAGTGAGAAACACCAAAAAATATTTTAGCTTTTAAATACACAGTACCTGAAACAAAGGCAGGAAATTTAGCATATTAACTTGTGCATATCTTGTCTATACAAGTACTTCCTCGAATTTTCTGACCTATACTAAGAATTTAGTCCATTAGGTCTTAGTGTCCAACCATATGCTTGCTTCACTTTCTTTAAGAAACAAAAAAGGGAATAAAGGAATGCATTTTGGGATAGAAACATATATATTGTTCAAAGAATAACATTTACAATTTGCCCCTAGCAATAATTACATAACCAAAAAACAAAAATAGTTCCATACCTTGTGCCATGTTCTAGCGTAGAAGAGTGAGAATTGTCCTTTGTCATAGGTAAAGAAAATAAAGCTCTATTAGCTCCCATGGACGCTGAGGTAAACGAAGGAGTCATACCACGTTCTTTTTGTGGCACAAGCTTCTGAATTAAAAGTCATGCCATAGTAGGTGTTGGCGGTGGTTGAGAAGTAAAGGAAGAAGGCATGGAGGGAAAAGTAAAACCCTTGCTATACTCAGCAACAGAATCAATGGAAGGCTTTAGATCAGATGCCTTAGAGAATAAAGATGTTGAAGGAAAGTTTGCAAGCACACTTAGAGGAGATCCCTCAGTTCTTGTTGATGGGATAGCTTTATGCTGAGAAATATTCAACTCGTCTTCATGCTTGAGTTGAGATGAAGGATCCATCACTTTATCCTGAACAACAAAATGATGAAAAAAATCTTAAATACAATTGGAAGGATAAAAAAACACCACTTAGATATGGAAATACATTACAATATTTTCAGCCATGACAGAAGAACTTCAATACCTCTGATTCTCTTATCTGAAAAGCTTACTTGTGATTCCCAAAAATTGCTTTGCAATTTGAGATTCCAGCATCAACATCATTATTACCATGTATGGTAGTAGCTGCAACACTAAATTAATATCATTAGCTGCATTTATATATTTGACTCCGAAAGAAGTTGATGCGTCCTCCTTAAACACTCCAACCCTTCTTGATTATGAGATAAAGAATTAATAAAACCCTCAATAAGACAAACAAAAGTAGGTTTATATGCTTTTGAATTGTAAGAGAAGATCAATGAGAGCTTGGCATTTTGAAAATGAATGAATACCATCAGCAATTGTTACATCAAGGGAATTATCCTCTAGTTTGGGTGATTTTCTTGTTGGTGAAGGTGCTAACTCTTGTAGTCTTTGCAAGATTTAGTTTTCCATCTTAGTTGATTGAGCTAAAGCAGGGGCAATATCACAGCTGGATCTTTTATTAAAAATACTTTCCTCGTGTCCATCTAAATAATTAAGTCTTTGATTTGGTGATGGATTATCTTGAAAATCTTTTTTAAATACAGTAGAGGTACAAGGTTCAATATTTCCAGGAAGAACTGAATGGATTATTCTTTTTGAAGAATTCAGACCGAGCTTTTGACGAACTCTTCGTATGAGACAAGTTCATCAAAATTTATCGTACGATGTTGAACTTCTTTGTTTCAACACCTACAGATAATGAGACAGTTTAAAATTTTTAAGTGATCACACATTATATCACAAAATTTAATGAACTAATATTTTTCTCATGCAATCCTACCAAAAACAAAATAATAATAATAAAAGACACAAGTTTGATAAGTAAATAAACAAACTTGAACACTATTAGACCCAACTTGTTTACCCGTAAGATAGTAGTGAAATGCTTATGCCATTATCAATCTTTCATGATATGATAAAAATATAGATAAGA
>NW_027434465.1:0-1217 GCF_044706935.1 Curcuma longa
TAACCCTAACCCTAAAATTAACCACTAATCACTAATTAATTAAACCTTAAAAACATAATCTAACCCTAACCCTAATGTAAAACCCCCCCCCCCCACTGTGGCCGGCCAGCACCCACCAATGGCCGGCCAGCACCACACCAGAGGCTGGCCGCCGCCGGCCACACCAACGGCCGCCGCCGCCGGCCGTCACAACCGCCGCCGCCACCCCTGCGCGCGCCAACAGCACCACTGCAGCCAACGGGCCGCCGCCACACCAACGCCCGCCGCCCGCCGCCGGCCAGCAGCCGCAACCCTGCCGCTGCTGCCCGGAGAGCTCCAGCAATCCGGCCGACCACCCCTTTCCAGCCCCACAAGCGAAAAAGAACAGAGAAAACCGAAAAAACTTAGATCTTACCTTCGAGCAAGGAGCCAATTCGTCGCCGGAGGAGTTTGCCGTCGCCGGAGGAGTTAGAACTCGAGAAATCGCCGGAATCGCGAGGTGGGGAGAAGGGGATCGGCGAGGTGGGGGAGAAAAATCGCGAGGTAGGGAGAAAAGGGGATCGGCGGAAACTTAACTTAGGGCTTTTGCGACGAATAGTTATTCGTCGCACTTTTCGTCGCCAATTTGGCGACGAAAACTCTGATTCGTCGCCAATTTGGCGACAAATCATGATTCGTCGCCAAATTGGCGACGAATCAGAGTTTTCGTCGCCAATTTAGCGACGAATCAGAGTTTTCGTCGCCAAATGAAGTGGGTCCCGTCTAGTAAGTTCTGGCGGGGTCGCCAAATTTAGCAACAAATAAACTTTTATCGCCATTTTTGTCGCAAAATTGGCGACAAAATAGTATTATTGTCGCTAAATTTGCGACAAATCTATTATTCGTCGCAAAATCAGCGACGAAAACATTAATTCGTCGCAAAAGTTGCGACGAATTAGTTATTCGTCGCCAAATCAAATGGGTTCGGGAATTTTATTTTGGGGGACTCGCCAAATTTAGCGACGAACATATTATTTTGTCGGAAATTAGCGACGAATAATTAAATTCGTCGCTAATTGGCGACGAATTTAGCGACAAATATAGGTCATCGCAATAGTTGCAACAAAAATATTTTTGTCGCAAATGTTGTTCCAAATTAGCAACAAATTCCTTTTTTGTCGCTAAATTTGTCCCAATTTAGCGACGAATTTTATTTGTCGCTAAATTTTGTTGCTAATTACCCTTATTTTTGTAGTGTT
>NW_027434466.1:0-2412 GCF_044706935.1 Curcuma longa
CGGTCCACACAGTTTCACCTCCCGCACAAGATGAACAGTTAAATGAATCATTATATCAAAAAATGAAGGGGGAAAATACTTTTCAAGTAAGCACAATATTAAAATAAGGATAGTGAGAAAATTACAAAAAATTTGCTGCATAAGGTCATCTAACTGTGCTCACCAAGTAAGAAGCCATTCGTCGCACTAAAACATGTGATTTTCCACAATATTATATATATATATATATGAGTTCTGTTAATTGGAGACAGTGAATGTTCTATTTCCTGAGGCACACGTCCAAAAGATGAAGTTCTTCCTAGCATTTCTTATGAGATGCTTGATCAAGTGATGCCTAGTTTAAATTTCCTACCTTTGGAAAAGAACCTTAATCAGTTCATCATTCACCTAGCTGCTTTCCAAGCACCTTCAAATAATATCACTCAACATAGGTCAACCTTAACACACACACAAATTTCAGTAGAGGAGAAGGTTGACACTTTGCTTGTTTGGAATTGCAAAATTTCACAAAATCTGGAAATCTAATTCCACTAAATTCTTTTGTTTGGAAAATAGAACAAAAAAATTGGTTGAAATGTATTGAGAATCTATGTACTATAGATTATATAATGTAATACTAAATGTGTCCAAAATTCCACCATTCCAAGTGTGAGTAACAGGACTTTAATTGTTATTTTCATACTTAAATCCAAACATAGGAATTAGTATCAGACGTAAACATCAGCAACGCCACTGTGTAAAAGGATGTGCTACTATTGGAGTGACTTTAAGTATACAATTGGGAACATGTAGAATCTTCTCTAAGCAAGTCAAGTCTCTTATAGGGGAAATGATTGTAGAAAAAAAAAAAGTTTAAGGATCGTAAGAAACGAACAAAGCAAACTCAAATCTAATCGTGACGGCTTAGAATGATAGTTATCATGAGAAAGAGAAGTGCGCTCACGGCTCACCTCCAAGAATCCCCCAGTATCCGCGGCGAGTGCCTGCAGTGATCTCTCAGCTTCATTTAGCTTAAGCCCGGCCTTGCTAGCCACGTCGCCAATCGTGACCCGCGCGCCATAATAATCCACTGCCTCCATGGCGAGGTTGCGCAGGTCGGATGGGAGCTTGTCCGTCTCCACGATGCTGCCAGGACGGATTCCCGCCGGCACCTGGAAGCTGGCTCGGACGGATGGAGTCGGGATCCGGGAGGTTGGGCATCTGAGAGCGATGCGGAAACGAACCGACGAGTGGAAGGAGGAAGAAGAAGAAGAAGAAGAAGAGAGACCGGTGCGGCGGGTGGAAGCTCGGAGGAGGAGGAGAAAGGGTTTGGAGCAGAGGGAGCGCGACGTGGAGGCGGTGGAGGAAGAGGAGGAGATGGAGATGGAAGCCATGGATTGGAGGAGGATTAGGTCAGATTTGGGGCTCAAACCCCCTTATCATTTCCACCTCTTGCCAACGTCGAACAGAAGTAGTGGTCAAAAACGAAGCTACCAATCCCTCGACTTTTTTAATTATTATTATTATTTTTTATTTCAGATCTCTAATTCTTAGAATCTATTAATTCAATCTAGTTTCATTAAAATTGTTCATTTGTCAATGGGATAAATCGAAAATTTTTATATTTTAATCGGATTTGGGTTGAATTAAATTCGATCAGGTTTGAATTTAAAATTTAAATTTTTTTAAAAAATTAGATTAAATTTTATTTTAAAAATTAAGACATTTTTTTCTCATTTTGATCGGATTATATAGATTTGAGTTGGTTACGACGCAGCAGACTTGCAGAAGAGGGCAAGGGTTCAAATCTTGACGAAGCCAGGCAATATCCTCCTGCGTCGTAACCAACTGCACTTTTTCGATTTACTTCCTCACAGATGGTCGTGGGACCGATCGTGCGGGGTCGCTAAGGTGGCGGATCCACCTTTCTTACAGAAAAGTTTAAAATTTTTGGATTGAGTTTGAATTTATGTTAAAAATTTTTAATAATATTTGTATATCCATCCAATTCTATCTAAGGACCATTGCTACTTTATTAATAAAGTTGTTTCATTTGCTTTTTTTTTCATATGATTACTTCATTTGTCAAATTTTAATTGGATAAGATTGTTATTTTTTTATAAATCATATTTCTAACCAATTTAAATCAACTCAAAATACCTGGATATAAACCCTCAACGACAACCCTCAACGACAATACTTTTTAAAAGCGTTGTCTTTGGCAAAAAAATCCGCTAAAAGACAACGCTTTCGACAACGGTTTTTTAAAAGTGTTGTGGTTGACCCAAAATAAACGCTAATAGACAACGCTTTCTGAACAAACGTTGTCTTTTGATTTTCAAAGACAACGGTTTTGACAAAAAACGTTGTAAATTGAAAAACCACAACGCTTTTGCTAAAAACCGTTGTCTTTGGGGTGTTGTCTATTAACAT
>NW_027434467.1:0-2264 GCF_044706935.1 Curcuma longa
TGTTAGTACCGATGGAATCAAAATATCTCCACAATGGCATGATATTGTCTATTTTGGACCTAAGCTCTCATGACTTTGTTCTTGGGCTCTCCCCAAAAGACCTCATACCAATGGAGATATCTTCCATCCTTTTAAACCCATGATCTTTTCCATGTGCTTTAGATGTGGGACTATGTTTGCACCCTTGCAATCCAACAATCCCCCCTCAATCAAAGGACCACAGGCCCCCCTAACATCATTTTTGATGTCTGAATCCTCAACCCACCAAGACTTTTTTCCCCTCGGTCCATCCGACCTACTAGGACTTCCCACCAACTTTTTGCCCCTCGATCCACCCGACCTACTAGGACTTTTCTACCTAGTCGCAACTAGGACTTTTTGCCCCTCGGTCCACCCGACCTATTAGGACTTCCCACCTAGTCGCAACTAGGACTTTTTGCTCCTCGGTCCACCCGACCTTCTAGGACTTCTCACCTGGTGTCTGGTCCTCTTGTGGGCCTGCCCTTGGGATGTATACAAGAATCCTAGCTATCTATGTAAATAAATATTCTGAAATGAGAATTACTTTTGGTCAATATTTGCATTTAGTTTTTATGCAAGTGTCCATTTAATCTATATTGTAGATAAACATGGTGTGCGGAGTCACACACAGAAGACCATGTTATCAGTTCCTTATAGATTATAAACAGTGTTCACAACCAAGATGGATTGGACAAACCATTGGACTGGTTGTAGTGTAATTTGGTCTTAGTCTGTCTTGACTATAGAATTACACTAGTACACTCAGTGTGTATTGAGCAGGACCATCTGAGGATTGTTCGATTTATACTGACTATATAATCGAACTAAACCTCTGTTACTATGGATGTACATGCTCTTAATCCCAATATAATAACAAACACATGTACTTAGTATGTACTTCTTTGATTCATCAAAGGGTGAGATTTAGAGCGATAGATCAAAAGGCCCGATGAGTTGGGAAGTAGTATTATGTACATGGTGTGTTGTTGATTATAGAAGGAATCTGTGTCCTAAATATAGGTTGATGATGTCCCCTTGAGGAGCTCATAAGGATTATCATGTAAACCCTGCAGGTGGACCTTGTCCGCATGATAATAAGGTTGAGTGGTACTACTCTTGGATTAGAAGTTAATTAAATTTGAGTTGTCAGTAACTCATTTAATTGATGGACATACGATATCTTAAACACAGGGAGATTAATGTACTTATAGTAAGAAGGAGCCCATATTATAATATGGGATTGGTGCGGTAGTGCAATAATAACTCTCTAGTGGAATGAGTTATTATTGATGGACTTAAGCTGTGTGTTCAGGAGGAACATGGGAAGCTTAAGCCCATCGGGAGACCAAAACCAATTCCTCCTCTAGGTCCCTACTGTAGCCTCTGGAAATCCTCGAATCCACCTCAGGAAGAATTCTTGGAGAGAAGAATTCTTGAAGACCTCTTGGAGACCTTCGGAAGAATTCTTGAAGACCTCAGAAGACCTTGGAAGACCTCCAAAAGAATTCTGAAAGAATTCTGTGAGAAATTTCGGATAGGAAATTCTATTTATAAAAGAAAATTTCTAGAATTTTATTTAGAATTTTTTTGAAAAAAATTCGGATAAGAAAGAAATTTTTTATAAGAATTTCCGCTAAGAAATTTCGTCTCTTCTCGTACAAAATTTTATTATAAAATTTTGTGAATTAATTTTGTTAAATTAACAAAATATTAATTATGGAATCTCGTTAAATATTAGCGAGATATAATTAAAAGATTTTGTTAAAGATAAGAACAAAATTAATATAATGGAAACTTATTAAAAAGATAACAAATCTTATCCGTTGGATTTTATTAGATTTGTTCTAATAAAATCTTATAAAGAGATTTATTTCTAAGTAAATCTAGATAAGATAAGGTTGTTAGATTCTTTCTAATAAAATCTTATTAAGAGATTTATTTCTAAATAAATCTAGATAAGATAAGTTTATTAGATTGTTTCTAATAAATTCTTCTTAAAGATTTTATTAGATTTTTTCTAACTAAATCTGGATAAGAAAATTTATTAGAATCTTTCTTAAATTTTCATGATGGCTTAGCTATATAAAAGGGGGTTTAGGAGAGGCAAAATACAATTTTTGTTTTGGCTTTTCTCCTCCCCTAAGGGCCGGCGGCACATCTCTTGTTAGGGCTGGCGGCCAAGAGAAGAAGAAGAAGAAGGGAAAGAAGAAAATAGAAGAGGAAAATGAGAAGGCTTTCCTTGC
>NW_027434468.1:0-3346 GCF_044706935.1 Curcuma longa
TGTAAAATACCGAAAATCTAGAGAAAATTTATAAATTAAATTTATAAATAATATCAGGGGTTAAGGAAGGATTAGAAAGGTTAATTAGATTAAAAAATAAATTAGATTAGGTTTAACTAATTAAACCCTAATTTATTTAATAAGACAATTAGATTAAACTCGTAAATCATAAAAAAATAGACATCTATTAGATTATTAAATATAAGATACAGATTCGTCTTGCAAAGACGAATTCAACAAAATTAAATTGGGTCAAATTAGAGATCGTTTGGATAGTGAACCCAACGAACCAAGATCGAACCAAACTGAACCAAGTTGGTTTGGTTCGTACTGGAAGAGGCTTTGATAAAATAAAATGGAGGAAAAGATTTGTCTTTCAAAGACGAATCCAACAAAGTTGGTTTGAGTCAAATCGGAGATCGTTTGATTAGTAAACCAAGCAAACCAAGATTTGAACCCGATTTGCTATAGTAATCGGTTCAATCGTTACAATAAATCCTAGGTTTTAAGGGTGGTTTAGTCCAGTAAACCTAAGTTTTAATCGGTTACTGTGCACTCCTCAAAATATCTATCGCGCCTTTCTCGCGCCCGCGTCCGCGCGACCGCGCCGCGTCCGGTCCGCCGCCGCCCGGGTCTGCCGGCGGAAAACTCAGGTAGGGAAGCTATAAGAGGGCCGTGCGAGCAGCCCTAACCCCTCCCCTCTTCTCTTCTTCTGCCTCCGTTGTCGCCCCTGTCCGCCGTCGCCAAAATCCAGCCGCCGCCATCTTCAGTTATCTCCAGCTCGCGAAGAGGAGACAGCAACCGAGGAGCTCCGCCGCCCCGTCGCCGTCACACGCTGCCACCCCCTGTTCCGCCGTCCCCTACACGAAGACACAGGAGCTTCCTCTTTCCTCTGTTCTCCTTCTACCTCTGCTCACTGCCGCATATTGGCTGCCGCCGTTCGCCGCCCTTCAGCCGCCTGCCGCCTGCCGCCTGCCGCCTGCCGCCTGCCGCCTGCCTTCGCTCGAGACGCCGCCCACCAACGCCGGAGTCGCCGCCGCCTGCCGACGCCGCCTCTGCCGCCGGTCCGAGCTACGCGAGAAGTTGCCGATTAAATCGGTAAAGGAAACTTTAATTAGTTTTAATTAATTGAGTTAATTAATTATTAGATTAATTAGTTAATTAAATTATTAGTTAATCAATTAGTTTAATAACTATTAGATTGTTAATTAATTGAGGATTAATCTGTTTAATTAGGTAATTTGATAATGGATTATTTGATAAATTAATTAAGGTTATTAATTGGTTTATCAATGGATGAGAATCTAAGTAGATAGATTAATTATTATCAACTGTAAATGGATTTGAGAATAGATTAATTAACGTAATTAAAGTAAGAGTTGATTAATTAAGAGTTTATGCCTGATTCACAAAGAGATTAATTTAAGAATTAGTGACTAAGTATGGAAGTGGGTTAACTTGATTAGGTTGTGGTTAGGTTGGATTCAGTTGGGATTTATTTTAGGGTAAAATTTAATAGAATATTTATTAGAGGATATTTTATTTCAGGACTTTGACTCGTGGATCCAATTGTATTTAAAGGCTCGTATTACGACGATTCGTCAATCAGGTGGGTACCCTGTACTTGGTCAATACAGACTTCCTTCAGTGCATGAATTATTCTGTCGTTATTCATCATATTGATACCTTGATTCTGTTGCTATTATTCAGTTGATGCTTGTTGATATCTGCTTTTTGATACTTTCCTGTTGACCTTACGATGATCTGATGTTAAGTTGCTGTCACTTGTCATTCATGCTGGTACCTAGTTGATCCTTTATACCTTGTTGTTGACATATGCTGGTTGATCGTAGGATTTCCTACCTATTGTTAGATAACTCTTAACTGTTGTAACCCTGACCGATGATATCCTTGAGAGATCTATGTTGAACATGCTAAATGATTGTAGCTATTACATATTAGGATGATCACCATCCATTCATATCATTGTGGTTGTTGTTGTTGGTGGATCTTACCTGCATCATGTTGTGGTGCCACATAGGTAAGAGGTTGCACCACAGTGGGGTGCGACCAGGACTGGCTACATAGCCCTCCTGCCACACTGCCCCTCCACTTCTCTATAGTGGTCAGTTGTTGGAGCTGGCAGTAGGTCATGTCTTGCCCCCAGTTCACTGAGCTCTGGGAGAGTGACTGGGACGACGAGTGCGGACAGTGACGGATATTTTGGTTGCTATGGTTGCTTCGTATTTACATGCACGTTGGTAGGTTGATAGATATATATTTAGTTTATCTTCATCATCTGTTTTCCGATTGTTGCATTTGGTTGCTATGACTGTTGCATTTGTATGACATTCCATACATGATACATATAGACCCTTTTTATCCATTGCATAGTATGATTTTGTTCCTGATATACCATGACTTATCCTTGATGCATGATACATGCTGATTATTCTGTACCTGTTGTATAGTAGGATTATGCCTATTTTATCCTGTGAATATATCATAACTATTACCATGATCCTTGCTGTTTCCTGTCATTTGTTGTTATTACCTTCTCAGTCTATACCAGCTGATTCTTATGTTGTTCCTGCTATTGTACCTTACATGCACTTCTTTCTGTACCCACTGAGTATTTAATACTCACCACCCAGACCCTGGGGTTGTATTGATTTCTCCCCAGGTAACGGATAGGTACTTGGAGCTTGGAGATTCTGGCAGCTGGCTCTATCTCACATCAGCGGTTTTGGTATACAGTAGTCGTTGGGTTATCATTTTATTATGGTGTTTCTTCGGTTATGAAGTCTATTTCTTGTGGGATTTATAGTATTGACTTAGAGTATGGTGTCGGATTTATTCTTATTATTGGAGGTTGTTTCGGATTTTGATATTGTCGCTTAGTATGTGTTCTTCTATTGCATATCTAGTATCTGTGCATGTGTGGTGGTAGTGTGGCCGTGTAGGCCTTATATAGTTGTGATGCATTGATGTGATGAGTTACAGGACGTGTAGTCCTTATTCCAGTCGCCTGTGGCTGAGTATATTTGCATGTATTCAGGGAATTTGTCGCGGTTACTGGGGAGATGCTGTCGAAATTTTTCGGACGGCCTTCCCGGGGCTAGCGCCGCTCACTTGGCTACCAGGATTCATAAACTCTAGTACTTAACCTGGAGGTCTAGAATTCGAATCCTGGGGAAGGCAAAAATCCACTGGCCAGGGGTGGAAAGACCTAGTGAGTAACGGCACGGCCGAGGGTTGTCGGTTGACGACATAAGGTAGAACAAGTTGGGCCGCCCAAGGGACCGCCAGTTGGGCCGCCCAAGGGGCCGAAGGGCCGGGTCGTTAC
>NW_027434469.1:0-1400 GCF_044706935.1 Curcuma longa
TAACAAATTATGTGGAAGGATGTGAGTGATATAGATGAGATCTATCCCTCCTATATAATAGGAGTGATATCATAGTTCTTGATAGAGTGAGACCATTGAAGTGCATGGCCATGCGCAAATGAGTCAATATGAGATATTGAGCTCATTTGATTAAAGTGAGTTTACATAGATTGATTAGAGGATGACACGGTCTATGCCTCGGTTTGATCAATCATGATATTAAGGATAGAAGGACATGGTCACATATTGTGAGAGTCACAATTAGTAGTAATGGTGATGTTGGATCTCAACATTCTTGTAACTTGGGTAGCAATGATGTGTTGCTAGATACCGCTCATTGTTTATGTTTCTAAATTGGTTTAGAAGCATTGCCAACGTTACAAGAACCTATAGGGTCACACACAAAGGGCAATTAGATGGAGATTAGGTTCATATGATGAACCAAGAGGATTAGATTCATGTGATGAATCAAATTGGATTAAGTGTAATCCAAACTAGACTAATTGAGTTGATTTGATCAACCTTGGGAGATTAGGAAGTCAAGTTTGACTTGACTTAAGAAGGAAGACTTAATGGTCAAGTTTGACTTATTTGATGGTCAAGTTTAACTTGACTTTATGTCACATCATGGTCAAGTTTGACTTGACTTTATGCCATGTCATGGTCAAGGTTGACTTGACTTATGCCACCTCATGGTCAATATTTGACTTGACCAAATGACTTCAAGGTGAGGTGGCATAAATGATGGCCAATGATGATGCTCCACATCATCAAGCATGCCACCTCATGGGAGTTACCTAAAGGTTGTAACTCATGGCATTAAAGGAGTTTTTGTAACCTCTTTTTCTCATTGAAGTGGCCGGCCACATCTTTAAGGGAGAATGAATTTTTCATTCAGGTCACTTGATTCTTCTTCTTCTTGGCTCTTCTCCTCTCCCTCTCCTCCAAGTCTTGGCCGAAAACTTCAAGGAGTGCTAGCACACTCAAGGTTTTCCTCTACATCCATTGTCCATGTGGATATCGATAGAGGAGTGTACGCTTGACACTCTAGGAGATCCGACACCTTTTGGACGAGCGGGATAAGCGAAGGGATACGCATCGAGGGTAACACTCTTATCATGTAGATCTAAAGTAGATCTAGGATAGAAAAAATGAGTATGTGAAATTTTATATTTTCGCACGGATCCTTTGGCATGGGCATGGGTTTCCGCAACGCAAAAGAAGAGGTTTTTACGGCCTGAAAACACCTTGACTATGTTTTTAAACTTAAGAAAGCCCTATATGGACTTAAGCAACCCCCTAGTGTTTGGTATGAAGACTGTCTAACTACTTAGTATCTAAAGGTGTAACACCCGCCCTTACCATCAGAGCCTTGGCGGACGCTACAGTTTTACACTTTA
>NW_027434470.1:0-1147 GCF_044706935.1 Curcuma longa
TTGTTAGTGCAATCGTGCCCCAAGTGATTGGATTTTAATGTTTGGCTAAATCAGTTAAGTTAGGCAATGTTGTTTATCTAACATGTGTGGTCTGAGTCCACAGGAAAGCCCAGGAGTGGAGACCTGGCAATTGGTGAAGTCCCGGAGGCGCGACCTCTTGGCAAAGGTGAAGTCCCGGAGGCGCGACCTCTTGGCAATTGGTGAAGTCCCGGAGGCGAGGCCTCTTGGCAAGGATGTCTTAGCACGATGAAGTCAAGGGAAATGTCTCAAGCTAGTGCAAGGAAGAGCACGAGGCTTGTGGAAGGCATTTGAAGGCTTGCATCAAGGCTAAGTGGTGAAAAGAAGCTGAAAGGGAAAGATTTCAGCTCTGGCAGTCGACTGACCCTGCCAGCAGTCGACTGGGGTTGATCCGGAGCACACACAGACAAGCACAGAAAAATCAGTCGAGTGGACAGTCGACTGGGACCAGTCGACTATAACCGTTTTCGTCGCACTACGGTTTCAATTAATTATCAAGTTTCAAACAATAATGTAGCATAGTGTTAACCTGAATCGTCTCTCAAGGACCCAATATAATGCTTGCAATTTTCAAATCTAACGAAATTTTATATGTTGTGAGAAAAATAAAAAGAACTAAACTAATGCATGTTTTGGGGGGGTTTAAATGCGAGGAACAATTAAAACTCAACCATCTACTTACTCCTAACAATCCTAACTATCCGGAATCGAAATTTCAATTAACTACAATCCAAACATGACCAAGAAATGAGAACGAACAGAATTAAACAAAAAGGGACAGCATGAAACGAAACATGACATATTCGAAACAAAACATGATAGAAATCTCTACTAGGCAATTTAACAAACTACTTGCACTCAAAAAGGGAGAATTCAACAAACTACAACAAGTAAGCTGTAAAGGAGTAACAAACTAACAAGTAACAAAGTAGCAATTGAAAGGAAGCTAAATCAACATCAAAAGAAGGAACAATCAAACAAAACAAAGCTAGAAGTTGCTGAAATTTGTGTGTTGTATGCTGTCCACTCGCGCAGGAGGAAATGGGGGCTGCCTGGCTCCATCCGACCGGCTGGAACTTCCGCTAGCTGTGGCGTTGTTGCTGGAAGTGGCTGAGGCTGCTGATGGCTT
>NW_027434471.1:0-1900 GCF_044706935.1 Curcuma longa
AAAAAGCGACATGCGCTATTCACCCCCCCCCCCCTCTAGCGCATACATCGATCCTACAATCAGTCGACTGACCCTTGGAGCAGTCGATTGATGTACAGAAATACATAAAAATAGAAGTCAACATTGAAGAAAAACACAGTTCATTTCTCATCTTTCTGGCAAAACTCTGACTCTGTAAAAACTTTCTTCTTCTTCCTCAAACTTCATTTATATCTTGTGAAAGGAAGAGACTGATTGTGTGAGGGTTTCTCCGCCTTCAAAGTTTCTTTGAAAAGGAGGATTTTCATAGTGAAAAGGTCGTCTGTGCGTGTGGATCCTTGGATTAGTCACCTCGTAGAGGTGGATACCAAGTAAACAAATCGAGTTAGCGATTGTGCTTTCTTTTCGTGTTTTATTTTGCTTCCGCTAACCATTTTCTAGAAAAAATTGAAGAATCACTATTCACCCCCCTCTAGCGACCGCATCGATCCCAACAAGTGGTATCAGAGCAAGGTTCTTTTCAGAAGAATCAACATTCAATCGGGAAACTATCAATGGTGTTTCAAGAGGGTTACAGCACCGCGTGGCCTCCCTACTTCGACGACAATGACTTTGCCTGTTGAAAACGTAGGATAGAATACTATCTTATGAACGATATTGAAAATTGATTCAGTGGTGTAGATGAATTTGGAACCGAGGGATGCTTCTAGAGTGTCTCTTCCTACAAAAGATTGGTCCAAAGACATATGCAAGAAGGCACAAGAAAATTCGAAAGCCACAGAACTACTTTGCAGTGTGGACTTCGAAGAGTAACTGAGCAAGATCGGTCCATTCAATTCGGCCAAGGAACTCTGGGAAAAGCTCATCGAACTGAATGAAGGCTCAAGCAAATCGAGACGATCCAAAAGGGATCTCTTGGTTGGACAACTCCAATCCTTCATGATGAAGCCAAACGAAACGGTGAGTCAGATGCACGGGCAGTTCAAGGAATCGTGAACGGTCTCCATGTCATAGGTGAGAAGATCGACAACCACGATCTAGTGAGGTATGTTCTTCAAGCTTTCCCCCGAATCACTCTATGGGCATCGATGATTGATGCTTATAAAGTGTCAAGAGATTTATCTATTGTCAAGTTAGTGATGTAAACCGCAAGTATACGGTTGTCGTCAAGTAATAAAAAGATATCGAACCACAAGGACTGTGTATTAGCTATAAATCTAGTTGTCTAGACTCCAAAGGAAGCGAAATGGTTGAGGATTGTGTGTGTATGGTAGAGAGAAAAAGATTGGCTTGGGGGTTTATGGATGAGATGGATAAGTCTAGGATTTCAGATTCATATCAATGCTAGGTGAAGTTCCTAATTCATGTTTGTTCCCTTACTCTCAATGTCTACCACCTTGTAGGGATTCTAACCAAAATACCAACTCGACCTCGTCAGGCTTTGTTGGCATTTGACCTTGAAGTCCTATGTGGTGGCACTCTAGTAAAGGTGATGCCAGAAAGTCCGATTAAAGGTTCACCTTCTATCACAAGGCACCCTGATCATACGATCCAACGCCATACCCTCTGTCACCAAGTACCCTATTAAGGACCTTGTCCTAGTGGCCACCAACCATTAGATATCCCTTATGTAAGTTTATCACCATGTAAGGATCACTTAGGAAAATTCGGTTAAAGGTTCACCTTCTGTCACAAGGCACCCCGATCATACGATCCTAGGATGTCCCTACACAGTAATCTACCCCTCATAATCATGCATATGCGCTCACACAAATATTTTATCAAATACGTTCAAGGCACACAATACATGAAACAAGTGTAAACACTTCATTAAATAGGAAAAAATAACATAAACTAGTTCTTACATCACCATCATTACATTAATGTTCATCCTACATCCTAAACTCAAAGATCTACTCTA
>NW_027434472.1:0-1452 GCF_044706935.1 Curcuma longa
TGATGTGCGTAGGATGTATACCTGTATTCATGCTTTATTTGCACATCTTTCTGAGCTTATTGCTATATTCTTATGTATATTGCATCCCTTATTCATGCATTTAGGCACATATTTTACATTTCCTAGTTCGGAGATCTGCTCGTGCTTTTACATGTTTCAGGGTGGAAAATGGAGCGAAAACGGGCAAAACGGAGCATTATTGAAGATAAGGCAAGACAGGGCCGTGCCTCATAGGCACGGCCGTGTCTATTCAACTTCTGGCCGTGTTTCAATGGGCACGGGCGTGTGTCCAAACAGAAGATCAACAAGCCAGGGTCGTGCCTCACAAGCACGGGCCGTGCCAAAATCCCCTCAGCAGCAGCCAGAGGCCGTGTCTCAAAGACACACCCGTGCTTCAAAACAGAATCCAGCCAAGTCATGGCCGTGCCTCAAAAGCACGGCCGTGCCTTCATCATGGAGAAGCCACTGTTGCTGGCCGTGCCTTCCAGGCACGGCCGTGTGCCAGAACAGAAGAGTCCAAGCAGCAGGCCGTGCCTCCAAAGCACGGCCGTGTCCAGCAATTGAGGAGAAGACAGTGTGTGGCCGTGCCTCCCAGGCACGGCCGTGCCATCAAACAGAAGGAAGACAAGTCTGGACCGTGCCTAAGAGGCACGGCCGTGCCCCAGAACAGGAGCTTCACAGCTGCTGGCCGTGCCCCCAAGGCACGGCCGTGCCTTCTCCTTTGCCCGAAGCCAACACAAGGCCGTGCCTCCCAGGCACGGCCGTGTGCACGGGGGCGTGCTGCTTCCGAACCCTGCACTATAAATAGGTCCCTATGGAGACCTAGCAAAGGGGGGAGACTTTGGAGAGCCACCGGAGTTGTTCTAGAGCCGCCGACGCCTATTTCGGAGGGAGATTCGACGATCCATCACCGATCCGACTGCTCCAGACCACCTTCATCCCATCTACGCAGAGATTTCACTCCGAGGAAGAAGATAAGTCTAGTTTCCTGCATTTCTTTGTATATCTTTGGGAACGAGATGTATTCTTTCTTTCTTTTGGGTTGTAATCTCCACGATATGGAGTAGATTTCCATAGATTCTAGGATGTAGGATAAATCAGATGTAATGGATGATTGTACTTGGATTTGATTAATCTACCGTTTTCTATGATTTAACTGTGCATTGTCTTGTGGATTTTATGCTTGTGCTTGATGATAAATTGTGTGTGTGTGAATCCATGAGGGTAGGGATTTACTATGAATTGGGGAATCATTAGGCCGTACACCGGGGCGCTCTTTAACAGGGGCAGACCTTGAACCGGGCGAGTTCCGAGGGGTTTCCTAATGCGTAGTTAAATGCCTATGAGGAATAGTTAGCGGTCATTCGTTATTGGGGAGAGATCCGTAAAACGATATCCTGTGACAGGGGATAGGGTTCTTTTAGTATTCCGGGGCGCCTGAGTGACACGGGC
>NW_027434473.1:0-2771 GCF_044706935.1 Curcuma longa
CAATATTTATTTTGGTGATTATCCTGTATATACAAACATATCGATCGATCCAATCGGATCGATTCATAAATACATGTAACCTGTAACAAACAAGCATATCAAATCCAATACAAATAAAGCAATAACATCCATTCATTTCATCCAAATATCCATAACATACATGAATCCATAACATCCAAATCATCCATATCCATGACATCCAAATATCCATAACATCTACAATCCATAAAAATCATAATACAATCCAGCAAATAACTACATTAGACATGTATGTACATGTCTATAAGTCTAACCAAGTCACATCATCATAATACAGGAAAGAAGCTACAAAGTACTGGTACAAACAAACCAGAAGATATATGAAGACAAGATAGAAGAGATCATCATGGTCCGCCAGAAACTCTGCTTGATTCTTCGTCACTATCTTGTCTTCGCCTGCATAGAAAAATAAGATAAAGAGAAAGTATCATTCTTAAAATTAAAACTAATACTAAAACCTATAAATTAAATATGTAAAGACTAACCTTTTTTTTTATTTGTTTATCAAAACCTGTTTAACAAAAAACAAACAGTATTATTAACAATATATAAATTATTAACTTGCAGCTGTAATAAAATGCATGTTAAATAAATAAAATAATGCTTAAAAAAATGCATACACAAAAAAACTCATGAAGGATCACCACCATCGTCGCCGTCGTCGCCGTCGTTATCGTCGTCGTCGTCATCACCAAGTTGCAACTGAAAATGGCGCAAAATTCGTTCTTGTTGTTTTTGTAATTTTTTAATTTGATTATCTCTTTGTATCATTTCCTCGTCTCTTTGTTGTAATAGCCCTTTCATATGAACTTGAGATGTTTAAAGAACATGCTAAATAATTTATGGGCTGAGAAAAACAAGCAAGATAAGTACAATTTGAAGAGAAAAAATATAATAGCTCAACAAAAAAGAATAAAGCACATATTAACATAAGCAAGTTAATGTACATCTAGAGGGAAAATAAGTACATCTAGAGGCAAGAATAGGAGGGATATTATGACAAATCATGCAGCAAGTTAATGTAAACATAAGCAATAAATTATGCAGGGAAATCTTTATGATGTTTTATGGTAGCATATGAACAATGAAAGAGACAAAGAAACTAATAACATTAAGCAAGATGATCATATAAAGGATATAGCATATCACTTATGGTAATTAAGCAAGTAATTAGCATAAAATAAATCATGCAAAACACTATAACATTCAAGCTATTCACTATACGTGGAACACGCTAATTAGCGAAAATGAAAGCTATCAAAGGAGTCGGAGCAACATTGAAGGGTATCTATCTAACAGCATAAGCAATTCATGAGCTTGTAGTAATCTTTCATTTAGCTTTTCTTGTGCTTCATTGTATATCTCCCACGAGCTTGTAAGATATTTGTTTTTGTTTGCCTCCAAAAGAGTTCCTCAAAAGAGAAAGAATACTAGTTATTCAAGGGTGAGAATCAATGAATCATAAAGTAAGAGTAGAATTTGTCAAACTAAGTTATATGCTCACGTAATTGTTTATTTTTCTTATCTCTTTATTTCCACAGCAGTTTGTATGAATTTTTTGAGCAAGCTTTGTAAATTGTTAAAGACACAGTAACATTTGCTGGCCATGCTATCCCAACAACCTCTCCCCCTCAAGGCAATGCCAACGCGGCCTCCTTTGGGCAAATCCAGTGTGGCTCTTCCTCAGGAACTAAGGGGAGACATTAACGGGGCTAGTGGCCTAAACACATCCCGTTGCACTTCTGACGGGCCACTATGACCAAAGCATTGACAAAACCCAGAGGCGGCCAGGCGGCCAGCGACGCCCGACGCCGCCCAGGGCCAGGCAGCGCCGTCCGACGCCGTCCGACGTCCGACGATCTCTCTCCAGTGGCGCCGGCGGCGAAAAACACAGAAAAAAAGGAAAAAGGAGGGAGAAAGCTTACCGCGCGCGAGGAGGAAAGATTTCGAAGAGAAATCACCGAGATCCGGCGAGGGAAAGGTTCGGCGAGGGAGAAAACCGGCGAGGAACAGCTCCGGCGGAAGGAGAAAGTTCGTTCGTGGGAGAGAATCGGCGAGAGGAGGAAGATTTGATCGCGTGGGAAGAAAAGGAAAGTCGGGATCTAGGTTTAAGTTGTTTTTTTTGCGACGAAAACTGCAACGAAATTGGCGACTCCAAAATTTCATCGCCAATTTGGCGACGAATCGAAAATTTCGTCGCCAATTTGGCGACGAATAGTGGATTCGTCGCCAATTTGGCGACGAATAACATATTCATCGCCAATTTGGCGACGAAATTTTGGATTCGTCGCCAAGTTCGCGTGCCGAACAGATCGGATCTAGGGTTTCGTTGATTTTTTGGCGACGAATTCTATGTCGTCGCCAAAATCGTCGCCAAATTGGCGACGAAAAATTGGATTCGTCGCAAAATTGGCGACAGATTTTTTGTAGTGTAGCGACCGACTCGGAGTTCGGTCGCTAATTTAGCGACCGAATCGGAGTTCGGTCGCTAATTTAGCGACCGAATCGGAGTTCGATCGCTAATTTAGCGACCGACTCGAATTCGGTCGCTAATTTAGCGATCGAACGCCGGTTCAATCGCTAAATTATAGCATTTGTCCCTAAATGCCAAATTGGGACGAATCTGGAATTCGTCCCTAATTTTTGCGACGAATTCTAGATTCGTCCCTAAATTCGTCCCAAAATTAGGGACGAATCCATGATTCGTCACAAAAATTAGGGACGAATCCAGA
>NW_027434474.1:0-2530 GCF_044706935.1 Curcuma longa
ATTCACTTTTGTTAAATTCATTAGATTAGAAATAAGATTATTGATGGATGAAAAATAAGTAAGTGATATTTTATTATAAATTTTAGTTAATTAACGTTGTAAAAGATTTGTACTAATAAGATTTATTCTTTAATTACTATTATCATTGACTATTTCCTCATAAACGTAACTGTTCGGATAATCCTTCTTAAACTCCTTGTGTCTATCTGCTATATTTTCGGTAACTTAATTAAAACCACAGGCATCTCCTTTAAATTCGAAAATGGATTCCCGACGCCTTCGCTCGCCTGATGACGGACCACTACAAGCGCAGCCATGAGCAGGCAAGCGTGCCTGAGCCTGAGGACCTCCTCACTTCCCTCCAAGACGACCTCCTCATCTCCATCCTCTCCTTCCTCCCTATCAAGCAGCGTGTTGCCCTCTCCGCCGTCTGCACCCGCTTCCGCTGCCTCCTCCCCTCTATCCCCCGACTCGACTCTTTCCGCCTCGATGTCCAGTACCCCTTCGGCTGTGTCGACGACATCCACCAACAGTTCACCTTCCCCGTGCCCTGATCCGCCAATGCCACATCGTCTTCCACGACATCACCTGTTTATCCAAACGCCTCCAGCGGGTGCTCCTCGAGGACCTCGTCGAGGCAGGCGTCCAAGATCTCATCCTCGAAACCTCAGGCACGATCAGATGGTGGCATCACGTCGAGGCGGGCGTCAAAGAACTCAACGGCAGGGGAATTTCCGACTTCTTCAGCATCAAGTCTCTGAGGAGTCTCTCCTTGCACAGAATCGCAGTGGGATGCATCGATGGCCGCCCCCTTGAGCCCATCGCTCCCACCCATCTCACCTCTCTCACAATGGAACGTTGCATCCTTGTCCAGAATGATTTCCTGCGCGCCTTCCTCGCCTCCTGCCCTTTCCTCGAGACTCTGCATTTCATCCGTTGCTTTGAACACTACGCGAGCAACGTAAGCATCCACTCCGCCTCCATCAAGCATCTAGTCCTATTACACAAGAGTTCCTACATCCGCACCATCGACGTCCGCTGCCCAAAGCTCGAGTCGCTCATCGTAGACGTCGCCGCTGAGCTACACATCGAAGCTCCCAAGGCCCAGAACGCTTCGTTGCTTTTCGGCCTTAATCCGCCGGTAGATCCTCCAGATGCATTGACGAAGCTTCTCGTAGCTTCGTTTCGAATCGATGACGCTTGGCTCATGCTGAATTCTAGCACGGTCCCAAACGTGAGAGAAGATCGATCGATCGATAAACTTGACTTTCTTAATCTCTATGCACACTCTAACATACTTTGCTTTGATTGACAGGGTTTAGTAGCAGAAAACGAAATTGATAGACTTATTTGTCCGGAAGACAAAGAGGACTTCGTGATCTTCAACCTCGACTTCGATCTGAAAGATCAATCGTCAACTATGATATTGACTCAGTTTCTAGAGAAGTGCAATGACTGTGATACCGAGTTTGATATACGTATAGATTCTAGGCATATACAGAACACCAATGAAACAGCAAGGGATGATCACTTGGTTCATGGCTCTACGGATGTAGAGCTAATTAAACTACGGATGATCATGCCAGAGAAGACTTTTGAAGGGTTTCTCTCAAATCAGAAAGAGATGGAGGAGGAATTAAAGCAGATGGGATTGCAAAAGCTGAAAAGTCGCACCAGCAGAGAACAATTCAATGATATATTAGCTTCCAATGAGTCTCTAGTCGAAGTATCCACCAGTATCACTAATTGCATTGAAATGAAATTTTAATATTGCTAATTTATTGTAATCGATCGATACAAATGTTTTCATTCTTTGTTAAATCATGTTTAAAGCTCAGTTCATGCATTTCTTTGTTGGACTTATGCTAAGGATGCAGAGGCAATGATGTAAATGTTTGCCGACTGACCTGGTAGCTATTAAAGTTACTAAGGGTGTATGTACTGGACAATGGAAAGTATTAAAATTAGAGTTTCGTTAATCTCTAAATCACACACTTACTTGAGTATCTATAGGAATTAGGTTGATAGATATACGTGGAGATTGTTACCATGCATGATCTTTGAGAAGTTAAGGATCGTTCAATCATTATTGGCCAAGGGATCGTAGGTTACATATATACGCTCATTATTGGCCAGCAGCTATCTCAAGCCGCCGTCGCAAGCAGCCGCGAGCCGTCAGCAAGCTCCGATTCTTCCGATTGCCCACGCGAAGACGGCGACCTGCTCGGGAAGAAGGCGCCGGCGGCACTAGCGAGCGCCAGGGGTCATCCTCTGCTCGAGCTAGGGTTTCCATCCACACCCCTTCACCGGCGCGGTGGTGTTTTTCCTGGACGGAAGGCTCAAACCCTGGAAAAATTGCAACTCAGCTTTTATTGAGAAAGCTACAGTGCGCGATTCTGATTAGGGTTTTACGGCGCGGGTGAAGAAGAGAAACCCAAAACCCGCATACTGCTTGAACCGGATCAATTAGGTTTGGCTGCAAACTTGGTTCGCTTGGTCCAATAATCAAACGATCTCTAATTTGACTCAA
>NW_027434475.1:0-1071 GCF_044706935.1 Curcuma longa
TCTTTCGACCTAGGGGCGTTTGGCTGCCTTAGGAGCCCATCCCTTGGAATCCCTTCCGGGTTCCGGTACAAGCCATTTGTTAAAGTAAATTAACATACATGCTTTCATGTCTTTTTCATCATGAATGTTCCTTATCATTTCATCTTTCATCATTCATTCGTCATGGCGAACATTCAGATATTATTTCATGCATCGTGTTATAAGTTAACACGAATTCATTTCATATCATTAGCATGAAACAACACATGTCATAAATGACATCATTAAAACCTTTCTCTGATTTAGACCCTAACATTGATTTAGGGATTATGCAGAGAATTATTGGTTTTCCTTTCATTAGGGTTTTTCATTCTTACTACATGGAACAGTTAAATAACTTGTCTCCTTTTCATGGTTGTTTCCATATGAACCCTCGACTCCAACCAAACCTTTAATTGCTTAAGGTTGATCGAATCGTCTTAGAGTCCCTTTTTAAATTCATTTTTCTTATCATGTAACCCTAATACCTTGATCATCTTAGAAGTACACCAAGACAGGTTTAAACCCATTAACTAGGTCTAACCTTAGTCTTTAGTTCTCCTTCATGAGTTGGCCGAACCTCTATCAAGGTTGGATTGTAAACTCACCTTCCTCCACATGTGTTGGCCGAATGGTGCTAAGCCATCCATCATGGAGTAGAGGAGTTCACATGACCCTTTAATATGTCAAACCATTTCTAGTTCACAATCATTGACAAGTCCCTAACATAGGTTGAGTGTCCTAAGGTTTTTCCTTCATGGTTCAACTATTATAGCATGGGACTTTAAAGTTGTTCTCATGGCACTATATCATGGTTCTTCTTTCAATTATAGCATGAGCACTATTATTTAAACCTCTAAACCAAGGTTTGTTGTTACTCTACCTAGTTGATCATGCCATGGCCGAATGGCTCATTAGCACATGGTAACATGTTAAACATTCAATGGGACCCACATCAAGCTTGGGTTTGTGTCTAACCTTCCTTTACATGAGGTGGCCGAAGGTTGTAAGCCACCAAACATGAGTGGCCGAATGTTTAAAAACATAACATGG
>NW_027434476.1:0-2155 GCF_044706935.1 Curcuma longa
TGTGTGGATCCTTGGATTAGTCATCTCGTAGAGGTGGATACCAAGTAAACAAATCGGGTTAGCGATTGTTCTTCATTTTTGTGTTGCTTCCGCTAACAGTTTCACAGGAAAGATTAAAAATTGCTATTCACCCCCCTCTAGCGAACGTACCGGTCCCAACAATTAAGGAACCAGAATTTCAAATTTGGGGCACCCCTATTGGATCTAGGCAGTCGAATGGTCCAAGCGCCCCTCTCTGTTCCAAGCACCCGGATCTCAGCTTTTGGGGATAGTAAGGCAGATGAAGTAGCATTTCCCGGTTGGGTCAAGACACCTCAACTTCCAAGCACCCAGAAGGGATCTAGGCGCCCAAAGAAGGATAAGACATAGCAGAGTCAAGGCTATTCCGATAATTACCATGTCAACATTCCAAGCGCCCGGACATTCAAAGTCAACTATGATAGCAGATCGACTAGCCGATGTGGGGGCACCCAGAAGGAGATCTAGGCACCCAGATGGTCCATATAAGTAGTCGCGACTAAAGCTTTCACACAACTTGTACGACCATTCTATAATGCTCATTCAAAAATGCTCATTCACACGCTCTACGCTTTAGAGACATTGCTGCGATGTCGAGACACTGTATCGACAATCGAACTCAACTTCTACTTTTTTATTGATAACAAATAGCATTTCTTTGTCATCTTTTGTAATTAATTTCATAGAACAGTAAACTTGTTATCGTCCTCCTATTGTAAAAGGTGAGACTCTTTCTCGTTATGAGAAATAGTCATTTAGTGAATTACCCATCAAAAGCAATCAAAGATTGCAGGCTTTGGAGTAGCAACCAGATGCTGTTAATCAAGTAAAAACAAAATATGTCCTTACTTTCTATTCTATTTATAGTTTTCGCTGCGTACTTTAAATCTTCTAAAATGAATTTTATAAAATAAATGAAAAAAGTGAACCACACCATTCATCCCCCCTCTAGCACTCTTTTTAATCCTATAATCACTATCAGAGTAGGGGCTCTCTAATTAATGCAACTATTATTTGAGCATTTTGTTCGTCTTTATTTCTTTGTTCATTGTTTTAATTTTTCCTACACTACTAATCCAAGACCAAGTCTTGGAACATGTTTTCTTTCTCATATTTTATTGTGTACAAGATTTTTTGATAGTCCATCTGTTAGATTTGAGAATGTCTAAGGCAATCGCTTTACGGTTATACTATTTATTGGATAAATAGCAATTCACTATTTAAGTGCACATTCTATATGTGTTTGATTGGATCTTAAACTCAAATACTGAATCTACAATATAATTCATAGCATGAGAGAATTTGTGATTGGATCACAACTCGTGAGACTAGTGTTGGTAACTTGGAATTCCGTTCCATTCAATTCTTGCCAGACAAAAATTTTCCAGAGACGGATCCTTTTCAAGCAACCCTCATATTCGATCAACCATGTGCTTGATCGATGCATAAGATCATTAGGCTCTTATGTTGGTATTCAGGATCCATACAAAGAAAAATAAAATAACTATGCAGCAGAATAAATAGTTGTACCTTTCTTCTTTGTAGGTTGTGTAGATGATTGTACATACCCGAAGACCTCTTGATCATCTGTTGTATTCCTCTCCTCTTCATGGACGTTGTGTGAGCAACGATCTTCCAAGATAACTCCACCCAATTCCTTCTTTGCTTTTCTTCCAATCTTCCAATCCGATGGCAAGAACTCAAGGAAAGAAGCTATCTTCTTCTGCCTCTTCCTCTTCTTCTTTCTCTTCTTCTCTTTCTATCCTTGATGGTTAGTTTAATTGGCATTACATTTTGATTCGAATCGTTAGACATTTGGATTTATTTGGGTTAAATAAATGGTTTTGGAGTTAGATTTGCTATTTAGATCTTTTTATTCATGATTTGTTTTTCATATAAATTCTGTTAAATTTTGTTCTAGGTGAAGATTTGAATTACTGTTAAATGCAGATGAGCTCGAGTTTAGCCTAGTCAAGTCACTGTTGAACTTGACTGATCGAATCAGAGAAGCAGGCCAGCACTTGAATCAGACCAGCTGCTGAACCGGACCAATTGCTGAATCCGGTTCACTGGAGAATAAAAGCGGCGATTGAGAAGAGAACAGGGGCTTGGCAATTTTGGATCGCGATTCCTTCTC
>NW_027434477.1:0-2079 GCF_044706935.1 Curcuma longa
GGTCCATCGGCTACCAACCTTTGAATTCTACTCAAGTTAATATGACCTAACCTTAGATGCCAAAGATATGTTTGGTTCATTTGTGAAGGTTCTTTTCTCTTAAGGTTAGTATGTAGGGATCTATATGCGAAAAAAATCGATTAAACCGCATATAACGCAGCGGAAAACAGGATCCCTCCAGAAGATCCATGCGAAAACATACTCGTTTGATGATTCTACCTACTAGAATCGAGTTTACCTTCGATGTGTGCCCTTCGCAATCCCGACAGCAACACTTGCCTTCAAGGTCGACGGATCTCAGCACGATCAGTGTGTTCGCGCCTCCACGGTATCCACACGAACACTAAAATGGAGATGAACCGAACTGTGGTGCTAGCCACAGAGTAGGGTTCGGCCAAGGGAAGAAGAAGAGAAGAAGAGGAAGAGCAAGGGCATCCAACAACCCCTTCATCAAGAGCCTCTCACCCTCTTTTATAGCCCACCATGAGATATAATGGATGAACCAAAATTCTATTTCTATCAAAAGATAAATAGACGTCTCCCACTGCAACAGCTGCCACCTTTGTAGCATTGCCCATGTAGACGGTAATCTCCCCTTCATGCAGTCGTCGGGTTTCCTGGAACCCCTGCAAAGTATTGCAGACATGATCAGTGGCTCCTGTATCTACACACCAGGTACTGGTAGATAGCACCGCTAAACATGTTTCAACGACTAAAGAAAAGGATATACCTTTCTTGTTCTCCTTTTTGTGAGGACAATCCGCCTTCCAATGTCCAGACTGCTTGCATGTAAAGCACTTGCCCTTTGGCTTCTTTACACCTGTGTGTGCCCAGCCACTCGAGGTCCATTCACCGTCTTTGCCGAACCAGCTGGTTTCTTCTTCTTCTTTCCTTTCGGTTTAGAAGCAGATACCTTCTCAGCAATGTGAACTTGAGAACTTTGACGAAATAGTCCTTCTGCCGCCTGGAGTTCTGTCAGTAGTTCCGCCAATGAATAAAGCCTTTTATTCATGTTATAGTTCAGGCGAAACTGCTCAAAACTCTTGGGCAGTGTTTGAAGAATAATATCGACCTGGGTTTCCCCATCGATTTCTCCTCCAAGGACTTCTATCTCATTCAAATGAGCCATCATCTTAAGGATGTGTTCCCTCACGGGTGTCCCCTCCTTCATGGTGGTCGTCATTAAGTTTCTCATTGCCTCTTGCCTAGCAGCTCGATTCTGATGCCCGAAGAGTTCCTTGAGATTGAGCATCATGTCATAGGCAGTAGGCATGGCCTGATGCTGATGTTGCAGCACATTTGACATAGATGCCAAAATGTAACACCGCGCCATCTCATCTGCCTTCATCCACTTCCTATGTCTCTCTATCTCTTCTTCAGTAGCATCCTTATCAGGTAAGCTAGGACATTCCTGGAGAAGTACAAACTTGTACTCCTCCGCAGTCAAGACAATGTCCAAGTTGCGTTTCCAATCTATGTAGTTAGGACCAGTAAGTTTATTTTCTTTGAGAATAACGGCTAGTGGGTTGAAAGCCATTCTAAGACCTGAGAATCACAAAGTCAAAAACTTTAGAATTTAGAATTATATTGATTTCCTCAAACAATATAATTTAAATTCAACCAACACCTCAAACACCGGGAATTTCGTATGCCACGATAGTGTGGACGTATACGAATTCAAGCATTTGTAAGAGGAGGGTTTTTACCCATTAATTTTATTATCTTGTCAACCTAACTTTTTGACAAATAAAATTAACAGTTGGTTTGACTTCGGTCACACAAATAATAGCAGTGACTCCGATCCACGATCGTGTGGACGTAAATAATTTTCTTCTCATGACCATCCTAAATAATTTCCTCCGATGGGGAGGAAGGCACTATAGCCAACGCGCAAGTTTGACGCATCACTTACAAACCAGTAATGGAGACCACGGGAATAAATAATTCCCTCTCCCACTTAGTCATTTAATGTGAGGAAAATTCCGACGACACTCCCGTATATTCAGATTCAAGTTTAGTTTCAGATGTTGTGGCGAGGCAAATGCTCTCTTCCCCAAAAGACACAAAGCCTTATGGGTT
>NW_027434478.1:0-1042 GCF_044706935.1 Curcuma longa
TTTAAGTTTGAATTTGAATTTTGAATTTTGAATTAAAATTTTGAATTTTAAATTTTGAATTTAGGTTTGAATTTGAATTTTAAATTTTGAATTTTAATTTTAAAATTTAATTTTAAGTTTGAATTTAAGTAATTGAATTTTAATTTAATTTTAATTTAATTTGAATTTAATTTAATTTTAATTTAATTTTAATTTTAATTTTAATTTTAATTTTAATTTTAATTTTAATTTTAATTTTAATTTATAATTTATTATTGATTAAGTTATTTAATTTAATAAATTTGATTTAATTTAAATTTTATTTAAAATTTAAAATTATTTTTTAAATTTTAGGATTTAATTTTAAATTTTTGAATTTAATTTTAATTTATTTTAATTTTAATTTTAATTTAATTTTTAATTTAATTTAATTTTTTAATTTTATTTAATTTTAATTTTAATTTAATTTTAATTTTTAATTTAATTTTAATTTTAATTTGTTGACTTTCTCCTTGAGAAGTCCTAACTTCTCTTGGAGCGATTCAGCCAAGGCATCGGACTTAGCTATTTTCTTACTTAAGCTAATTATTATTGAAAATAACCTTTCTTGACTTACAGTGGAGTTATTCAATGTGTCATAATTAAAAGATTTACAATTATAATTAATTTTATTATTATTTATTTTAGAAGTTATCTTATTGAAGTTTGTATTTTTCTTATTATTAGAATTATCTTAAATTTTTAATTTTGAATTATTTGGTAAAATTGAATTGTTCAATTTATCTTAATGATTATTAATTTTATCTTGTTTGTTGAATTATTATTAATTTTTAAAATTATTAAATTATTTAAAGTTGTTTGAATTAAGTTAAAGACTTGGTCTAAGTTTTTATTTATTTGAGGTAAATTTAGATTAATTGCATTTAAATTTTTAATATTTGAATTGGTTAGATTTGAATCCTTTAAATTATTATTTAATTAGAATTTTTAATTATTTAAATTATTATCTAATATTTTTAAATCTGACTTTTTCAAATTTGAATTATTCAAATTTGATTTAGTC
>NW_027434479.1:0-1937 GCF_044706935.1 Curcuma longa
ATTATCTAATTTTCTAAAATTTTCTAGATTAGAATTATTCAAGATGACATTTTCTAATTTTTCTAACTTTTCAGGAAAATTATCTAAATTTGCAGAAAAAGAAAATCTAGCATGCGCATGCAACCTAGGGGTATTTTCATAAATTACTTGACTTACCGGAATCGCTTCCCCTAATTCTGATTTTTTCGCCGTCTTCCTCTCCGGGCACCGGTTCTTGTAGTGGTCGTGTTTTTGGCACTTGAAGCACTGGATGTGCTCTTTGTTCCTCCGGGCTCCTAGCATCGGTTGCTCCTTTGCCGCCGGTGGTGCCGTCCGAATCTTTCGAGTAGGGCACTTATTTTTGTAGTGCCCTCTCTCCCTGCACTTAAAACATATAATATGAAATTTAAAATGTAATTTTAAAATATTACCTTTTTCCCCCTCCATCTTTGCCGTCTTGCTCCCTTGGCGGTTAGTCCAATCAAGAGCGCACCGGCTCTGATACCAATTGTAGGATCGTGTACGCGCTAGAGGGGGGGTGAATAGCGCGTGTCGCTTTTTCAAAATCGTTCGTTATCTATTAAAAACTAAGCAGCGGAATTATTAGAAAACAACATGCAGGGGACACGCGGATTTACTTGGTTCCTAACCCCCCAGGGTTAGTACGTCCAAGGCCTAATTCGGGAGGCGCCCGTCCACTAGTGGTCTCCTTTCCGAACGTCGTTCGGAGGCGGAGAAACCCGTCTTACAGTCCGTAAAGAATAACAACAATAAAGAATAGAATGTAAAGACAAGTAAAATAAAATGCAAACACTTGTTGCCGATCTGGAAGTCCTGAGCGCCGCGCACTCCTCCTGGATCTTCTCCGGTTGCAAGCGGTTGGCCTCGGTTGCGTTCAGTAGCGGCTCTTGTCGGAAGGAAGGCGTATGAATTGTGTACTGAGCTGCTGGTCGAAGGCTTCTTTTATACTGGTCCTGAGTCGACTCAACTCCCCATCTGGGTCGACTCCAGCTGACGTGGCAGATCAACTTTTATCGCTTCCGCCCGTTATCCTGTCTGAGTCGACTCCAGTTGCCTTCTGAGTCGACTCCAGTTGATGTGGCATCAACTGCGATAAGTCTTGACTCTGAGTCAGCCTGAGTCGACTCAAAACCTTATCTGAGTCGACTCCACTGCCGAGTCGACTCAAGTCTCCGGTTGAGTCGACTCAACTCAAGTTTGACCTGAGTTGACTCTGAGGTTTGACTTTGAGTTGACTTTGCTTGCTTCACCTCTACTTTTCCCTCTTGCTTCCAGCTCCTGGTTCCTGCAAGACAAGCATACAAGCAAGCAAACAAAACAACCTAAAGCCTTATTTGTGGGTCTAACTTTAGATTTCTACCGAAATCTTGGGTTAGTCTAACCCACTCCATTCTGGAGAATTTATGTGATTGCCAACCGAGTCCTCCTGACTCGTTGGACTTGTGCTCGGCTCTGTCCTCGCCCCCCAGGATTTGTGCTGCAACTGATTCTCCTGATCAGCCCAGTCTTCTGCTGCAACTTGGTCCCCAGACCAGCCCAGACTTCTGCTGCAACTTGGTCTCCTGACCAAGCCCAGACTTCTGCTGCGACTGGTCCTCCTGACCAGCCCAGACTTCACCTGGTGCACTTGACTCTGCCAAGACTTCCGCCTGATCCTCCAAATCAGGACTTTCCCTTTGCCTAGCCTACAACTAGGACTTTCCCTTGCCCAGCTTCACTCACCAGGACTTCCCTTGCCCAATCTTCCAGATTAGGACTTCCACTGCCTAGTCTAACCGACTAGGTCTTCTCGCTAGTCGTCTGACTAGACTTCACTCACTTCCACACATCCAAACATCAGATCCTGTTTGGGTCAACCCTTGGTCAAACTGACCAGACTTAGGTGTATTGTCAAACATCGAAACTCTAGGCAAGATCTTAGTGCATCTTGCACCAAC
>NW_027434480.1:0-3385 GCF_044706935.1 Curcuma longa
CACAACCCAACAGCAGCTCCGACAAAGCAAAAGGTAGCGGCGGCAACCCCAATTTGGCGGCGATCCAGCACAGAATAGAGGGCAGCATCAGCAAAGGGAAGATGATGCTGACACTAGGGTTTCAGTTCCTCCGACGGAGACTTCCTCTTCGACAGTCAACTGCGGTTGATTGGACACTTGGTGGTCGAAAATCCAACGGGGAGTTAGCATGAGAAGAGAAGTCTAAGTGGGTCTTTAAGAACCAGACACATGACATGAGAAGTGAAGTTCAAGTGGGTCATGAAGGATTAGACATGTGACATGAGAAATGAAATCCAAATGGGTCATTGAGAATCGGACACTTGGTGATGATGAAAGTTCTGACAAGTCAAGGTTGTCTGAATACTAGGCAATAAAAAAGTCCTGGCATGTTAAAATTGGTTGGATGTTAGGCAATGATGAAGTCTCGATAGGTCAAAATATATCAGATGCTAGATAATGGGAAGTCTTTGTAGGTCAAGGTTGACCGGATGATAAGAAAAGAAAGTCCTAGTATATTGGGATTAATCAGATACTATGTAAGATGAGAATTTAGCTTTGGTAAGGTTGAAACATGAGTATTAGCAGATTGATTGGGTACGGTGTATCAATTGATCAATGGACTCTAACCTTAAAATTGGGATTTAAAGTGTTTTTAGGATTTGCTACAGTAATTAGGGTTTCTGCTACAGTAGTTAGAGTTACTACAATAGCCAAGTTCGCTATAAATCCTAAACCTCCAAAAATTAAGATTGCTACAGTAACTTTTGGGTTTGCTACAACAATCGGATTTAAAGTTTTCTACTGTAATATTTGTGTTACTGTAGAGCTAATCAATTGATGACTTCCAACAATCGATTGGTGGCAGTCTAGCAATGAACAGAATACTTTGAAATCGATTGACCAGTTCAACTAGAAGCAAACAATCAATTAGTATGACTCACCAATCGATTGATCATATAAAAAAGAGTCGTTCTGTAGGTTTAAATGGCCGGATCTGACATGATAATTGATTGGTGATGGTAATCAATCAATTGGCAAGCGGAAATTAGCTCGAAAGCAACCTTAGAAAAGGGGATTTTGTGAAGATTTAAAGCTGTCAGTTCTTGGAGGTTTTAGCTCAAAGTATTACTGTATTTTTAAGACCAACAAGAGATATTTTCAAGCAATAAGAAAGCATCCAAAGCAAGTTCCTCGTTGTAAAGTTATTTTTGATTTTATTTATCTTTGTATCTTATTTTGTTGTGTTCTTGTAAGAAGTTTGTTGTAAGAGGCTTTTCTGCCTCTGGAAGGTGTTTGAAAAGAAGAAGATTATAGTGCTGGTAAATCGCTAAGAGTAGGTTTTGGATTAGTTGTCTTAAGAGGTGGATGCTGAGTAAAATCTCAGAGTTGTACATGTGGTGTTAAATTTTAGTCAAGTTTTCCGCTGCACATTCAAATGACAAGCCCACAATTAATACAAAGCAATCAGAGCTATTCACCCCCTTCTAACTCGCACAAGTTCTAACAACTATGATAATTAAAATATTAAATATTAGAATTTTTTATTTTCTTAGTGGCTTGTGTATTCATCTCTACTCACTAGATGATAAATTCGGGATAAGTTGAGCTAGTGGATTTGCTCGAATAAGTGACTCCCTATAAGTAGGAGAAATGTCGAGGTGGTTGATGGTAGCAAGATAAGAAATTTCACAAATTGCTCGATCTTTTCAGCTTTTTTGGCAAGACTCTTTGATAAGGTTGGGGTAAATAATTTGACTTGTCTTGGAATTTCAAATCTCAAGCCATTAATGAAGTGCATTAGAGTTTTCCTAGTGTCTAATTTGGGATTCCAATACATACTTGGATTTTCAAATTTATTTAGATATTCAATTATGCTCATATTTGATTGTCTTAGATTAATCCATTTGGTGTTTGCTTCTAAAGTATATTGTTTTTTTTTTTTTTGCTTACAATCATTTTCATCTCTACTTGGTGTATTTGGTTTTTCCCTGTTTTATGGCATGTTGATGAAACTTGCAAATCATGCTCATTCAATTTGGGTCATATCGTACTAGTCAAAGTAGTCCTCAATCTCAGCTACTCAATCGAGAATGTGTTGGGTCTAATTGGCCATCAAAATTAGAGACATCTAGTTTAATTCAATGGGTAGGATTCATTTTTGGTCTAGGTTCGGTTATAGATATAGGTCAAGTTTGGGTTGTCTTGTAGGTGGACTTCTTTATCAATCATCGATTATTGGTCCCGACATGGATGATACTTAGGTGATTGCTGAGCTATGTGTGATAAGTCTATGGGCTTATGACTCTTATACCAACTTGTCAATTACACTAGCAACATAAATTTTAAATTGTTCTAGATCTTTCACTTTCAATTAGGAACTTAAACTAGTATTTTGCAACTTTACACCTAGTATCTATCTCTTTAATAATAAGTCTTTTGCTGAAATAATAAGTTTTCTCACAGTAGGTGATGTGGAGGTGTGATAAGTAGTGAAAATTATAAATTTAGTAGCATAATAATTTTAGAAAATAATGATGAAATAAATAGGAAGTTAGATAAATAAAGTAATTTAAAATAGTGACAAACAAGCAAATAACCAGACAAAGATGATGATGAAAGTATACGAAAATGGAAATAAATAATACATGAGTGAAATAGATAATGCATAGAAGATTAGCTTATTGGTGTTCTAAGGGGTTGGAGATTTTCTTCTTACAGTTTTATTTTTTATTTTTTGCTACAATAACAATTTTTGATATAAAAAGAAAAATCAAATTGTCAGTCACGGTCGATGCCGTCGGAAGAAAGAAAGAAGTTGGTTGATTAAAACGTGGGGAAGAGCAATTAATGGAGCCAATTCTAGCTTGAGGTGGTTGGAGAAGGAGACATTGAATTAAATAAATTCAAACTACCACTCCAATATCAATTGACACATCATAACAAATCACAATTGTTACTCGGAGGATTAAAACTCTAGCACGAATAAGAAAGTGAAATTTTAATTAATTTAAAATAATTAAAATATAAATCTTGGTTTTTTTATAAATAAAAAAAATTAATTTTCTAAATAAAAAATATGAAAGTTTTAATAGGGATTGCAATTAATTCTCTATTTATTGGATAAATAAAAAAAATACTAATAACAAATAAATCAAATATTTAATTTATCACAACCATTTTATTCTTGAATATTTTTAATCTATTTTCTTTTATTACTGAAGCGCTAATATGAAATTATCTTCAAATTTTCTCTTCAATTGTTGCCTTAAGCTAATTTATTTCCTTCTTTATATTAATTCATTATTTGGGATTTATGGTTTGGTGAGTTGACTTACCCACATATATATATATATATATATATATA
>NW_027434481.1:0-2106 GCF_044706935.1 Curcuma longa
ACTCCCGAATTGTTGTGAATTTTCAGCCATATTAGAGATGAGTTCTCTAGCTTGCTCTGGGGTTTTGTTTACTAGGGCTCCTCCAGCTGCAGCATCTATCATGCTCCTATCCATGGGCAGTAAACCTTCATAAAAATATTGAACAAGAAGTTGCTCACTAATTTGATGTTGTGGACAGCTAGAGCATAACTTCTTGAACCTTTCCCAATAATCATAAAGGGTCTCACCCACCACTTGTTGAATTCCACAGATGCTTTTTCTGATAATTGCTGTTCTTGATGCAGGAAAGAACTTCTCCAGAAATGCTTTCTTCATTTCGATCCAACTAGTGACATGTCCAGTAGGCAAGTAATATAACCAGTCCTTAGCCACTCCAGTAAGGGAGAATGGAAATGCTCTCAACTTAATGTCTTCTTCAGAAATCCCTTGTGGCTTCATGGTTGAACATACTACGTGGAACTCATGCAAATGTCGATTTGGATCTTCTCCAGATAATCCCTGAAACTTCGGTAGGAGATGAATCAAACCCGATCTGAGCTCAAAATCTCCAGTCAACTCTGGATAAGCAATGCAAGAATACTGGTAAGCATCATCAGGAGCTGCAAGCTCCTTCATAGTCTTGCTACTCTCTGCCATGGGACTGGGACTGGTCAAATCAGAACTGCTGCTCTCTGTCAGGTTAGAAGCTCTCTCTCGAATTTTCAAAGCCCTCAGTGCTCTTAGAGTTCGCTCTAGCTCTGGATCAAACTCAGTTAATTCATCACCTGCACTCCTGGTCATAAACAACAAAAAACAAAGAAAAAGATCAGATATGCAATTAATTCAAGAAAAATGAAAACAAAAAGGCAAAACTGTACTAAAGCTCAAAATAAACAATTTCTACTAAAATCCCCGGCAACGGCGCCAAAATTTGAAAAGCCCTAAATTAGATGTCACGATAGGGCTTCAAATTGAATTTGTATTTTTTTATCGAAAACCCGCGATAAATACCGAAAAAGGAAGTATAGGGGCCTCGAGTCGTGTTTTTCCAAGGTTAGTAGAAACGGTTTAAATTGAGCTTAGGTGTGTCGTATTTTTTGGGTTTTCTATTAAAATGGGGTTTTTGGGGATTTTTGAAATGAAAATGCATGGAAAATTCAGAAATGTTCAGAAATGAAACAAAAGCAGAAAAACGAATTCATCCCTTTCTTCTCCATCGAATTCCCGTAGCTTGGTGTCAAACAAGGCATTTAATCTCTTTGAAGCTTGAAGATGGTAGTCGGGTGGCTTTGCTAGCTTCCGAAACCATAAACAACCGAGGAAACCCTCACCCGGCGTGAACAGAGACGGTGCTGGCACGTTTGAAATGGGAAAAACCGGAATCCGCTGCTTCGTCTAGCTCCTACGGTGCTTCTGTCAACGCAAGGATGCCACGCGATCAAAGGAGAACCCCTCCAATGTCTTGCGGCTCCGAATTGCCCAACCGAAGCTTGGAAACCAAGAAAACAGGGGTGACGGCAACTGGAAGAACCCCCTCCGTCGCGCGTCGTCCGGTCGCCGGAAAATGCCCAATCAACCGGCTTTAGCTTCTTCAGAGACCAAGGGATGCAATGGAGTTGATTTGGGAGGAATCGGGCTCGCCTACACGTACGTCGCGCGGCAGAATTTCCTTCTCGCGGGGACGATGAACAGTAGCGGCGGCACTGTTCATCGATTAATCGCTATGGCTTTTATACGGCTGATTAATTGATTAATCTCAGCCTTTGATTTTAAATCCGACGGTCAGAACTGATCTAGGGCTTTAGGGCTTCTTAGGGCTTCCAAAAAATTCTGGGATTTTGATCAGGCTCGATCTAGAGTCATGTCCTTCATGTTGGCTTGATCAATTTGACAAATTTGACTTGATTTGACCACGGTTGAGCTCGAGTCGGATCCGATTTAGCCCTAAAATCAATAAAAATCCATTTAATGCCAAAAAATCACCATTAAATCACAAAAATTATATCAAACCTCAAATTATGCAATATGGGACAAATATGGTCAAATCGATTCATTTTATAATGATATTTTCATGTAAAAGCCCAAAAATAAATCGATTTAAAATTAATAAAATCCTAAATTCATCAA
>NW_027434482.1:0-5384 GCF_044706935.1 Curcuma longa
TAATATCTCTACAGGTAGTAAATAACAAAATAGATCTCATAAAATGCAACAATCTATATAAATGATCATGTCATACCAATACATCAATCAATAAGCAAGCATGTATACAACCACACTCGAATGCAGCATACATACGGTTAAATACATAGTATCAAGCACGCAATACAATGCAAGCATATGCTTGATGCAGCTGCCTACATTCGCTATAGTACTCATGTATCTATATGAGACTGAGGGTATCCGATATCCAAATGGTCATACATCAATCCCTACAATAAAGTACCCTGGTGACCCAATCAGTAGATAGTCATATATAGCTATGTACCTCCTATAGCCGATATCTGTTCTCAAATACTCATCCCCGAGTATCATCCCTATACTCTCCGAGTACCACCCTTAATCAGTGTCAAGGTTAGATCATCGACTGACTACATACACTGCCATATAGCTACCATCATCACGATGGAAATAGGGTATCATAACCACCTAATATAGATATGCCACTAAAGGCCAACTATCCATGACGATAGACCCACACTAATGTGACTTACACTCGTCATCATACACATGATGTGATGATCAAACCATCGTAATCTACTCCTCTACCATACTAATCAACATGCATAGGTAATAAAGCCCTAATGATCACAAGTATCATAAGCAAAGATAGGAACATAATTACATGGATTAAAGGATTCATATAATAGAATTGATAATCAAGGATCAATAGGATTTAGGGCAAACATGGAATAAACATGAGTAACATAAAAAGTATCCAAGCAACAGAAAGGAATAAAATCAAGGTATCTAACTACTAAACTTAGAAAAGGACATGCACTAGAAATAAGATATGTTGTATTGGCTAAATATAGTAATTACCCACAAACAGGTATAAGAATGCGATCAATAGACTAATCAATAACAATAGAAAGAAAAATATGCACTGGAAATAGAATAGATCTGTATTGACCAAATACAGAGATTACCTACAAACAGGTATAGGAATGTGATCAATAGACTAATCAACAATAATAGAAAAGGAAAACATGCACTGGAAATAGAATAGATCTATATTGACCAAATACAGAGATTACCCACCTGATATATCCCGAGCCAAACATAAGAATCTCCCAAAAAGTAAACCACGTAAGTAATTGATCAATAATCAAGGACCTGCAAAAGAAATAAACAACATCATTAATAAACATATAGATCTTAACAAATTTTAAGATCTACATATAACTCAAATCCAATTGGATCCATAATTCAATTAACTCATGTTAATTAAACACGAGTTAATTTCATTAACTCTAATCGGATTTAAACCAACCTAACTTAATTAACCTAACTAACTTAATTAACTAACTAGCCTAATTACACAACTCTAATAGATAAATCTAACCTAATCAAGAAATCCAACATTAACAAATTAATTCTAACAGTCATGACCAGGACAATCCAATAGTAAACAACCTAATCAGATCAAACCTAAATTATAATTTAATTCTCAAGCTAAGACCAATTCTAAAAAACCAAACCAAGCTACAGAACAGAACTAATCCTAATTCTAATCATCAAGAATCTAACTTAATAGATCAACCAAATGGAAACCCGATCTCTTCTCAATATCTTAACAACTACGAACAAGAGAACAGAACTAAGCAAACCAACATTCTCACTGCATCACAATCATACTGTAACTCCCAGCAATCCCCTAAATTCATTGCTAAACAAGAGTTAACTAAATCCGGAATGCTTACCTGAGAGAAAACTCTAGAATTCTAGCTTAGATGTCGGCTCTTCCTCGATCAAGAATCACCAATGGATAGTGCATCGGCTCCAAGAAATCACGGTGGAGGAATCGAAGCCTCTGCCCTTGCATTCGCATCCCGATCATCCGGAAAGTGACAACGAGGTCGGCGAAGCTTCGGTTAAACTCGATGAAGAGGGGCGATCTTCACAGAGGTGGCCGACGCAAGTCTCTTGTGCCCTTGATTGCGGGGAATCGGGAGTAAGGATAAGAAGAAACACGGATCGGGAAGAAAAAGGGAAGGGCAATGTCTGGCGTGGAGAAGGGATCGTAGGGGAAGAAAAGGGGAAGGGTGATTTCGGTGACAAGGATGAAGGCTTCGGGCGAGGAAGAAGAAGGATCGTGCTTGTTCGGGTGAGGAATCACGGTTTCGTGATTTGGGAAGAAGCACCTTAACGGGTTTAGGTTTAGTGGGTTAACAGGTTTTAACCCAATCATATAACCCTATCTCTACTTGGGCTAGGTTTAAATGGGGCTTGATAAGGCTAATGGTCTAGTTTAAATTGGGTTGGCAAATGAGTTTAATTATTAAACCCAAATAAAATCTAATCCAATAAATACCTAACCTTTAACCACAATTATTAAACCTAATAATTAATCTCCTTAAACCTTGTTAACCAATTAGAGTTATTTATGATTAACCCTAAAATTTTCTCATATCTTACATTCTCCCCCACTAACAAAAATTTGGTCCCTAAATTTCCTTCCTTCAAACTATAGTATAGAAATATCATAGTAATATGCTCAAGCATCTCAGATCCCGATATATCTGAGTACCACCCAGATGTATCACAAATCTAGAATGGTGTGCCTCATACGACAACTCATCCTTAATCGAATGCTACTCTAGAACATAAGTCGTCCTCAAAATTGAATCATTCCATCTACGTCACAAGAAAACTTTATCTGCTGTCCGAAAATCCGTCCTGCTGCGGATAAACTAGAGATGTTGGTGGCTAACCTGTGCCAATTTAATCTTCTTCACTATAGCTGATTGAGCAACCATGGAAACTAAAACACCATGCTGATGTTGGGTCCGTTGGAATCAAAATATCTCTACAATGATATGATATTGTCCACTTTGAGCCTAAACCCTCATGACTTTGTTCTTGGGCTCTCCCCAAAAGGCCTCATGCCAATGGAGATATCTTCCATCCTTTTAAACCCATGATCTTTTCCATATGCTTTAGATATGGGACTATGCTTGCACCCTTGCAACCAAACAATCCCCCCCTCGGTCCATGACAACCCTAGATTTGCTATGAAATGTCACGAGTAGGGTTGCAAATTAAATTTTTAAATATCGAAAACCCACGATAAATACAAGCAAGCAAGTATAGGGGCCTCGAGTCGTATTTTTCCAAGGACTAATAGAAAATCGCTTAATTTGAGCTTTCGAGTCGTGTTTTTGGGGTTTTCTAATAAAAATGGGGGTTTTGGTATTTTTCAAATGAAATAAAAATAATGAATGCAATGATTTAAATGGATGCAATTGAAATCAAGTTATCTCCTAATCCAAAAATGCAATGCAAGAACTTAGGGAATTTAAAAGCTAAACTAAGGTAAGTAATTGAGTTTGAAGAAACTAACCTAGCATTGCAAAGAGCAAAGCAAAGATGCAATCTAACTAATCACTACAATTTTCTAACACAAACAACAAAGCTTAACTAACAAACTTAAACCCTAATAGGAAATTGCTGGCACGGAACAATGAGTTTTGGCACGGAGAGGTTTTTGTGGCACGGAACAGTAACAAGCAAACTCAAAATTCAGCAACCATACGAAGGATTAAACCAAGCTAATGAGGCTCTAAAGCTAGGCAAAATCAAAACACAACTAAAACATTAAGCTGATAACCAAGTGCACAAAGTTTTGATTTGAACACAAACACAAAATCAAAGAAATTCAGAAGCAGAAACAAGCTAAAACTGGGAAATGCAGAAAAAAACAGTAAAACTCATCCTCTTCTCCCTTCTCCGATGGTTCTCCTCAGCTGGGTGTCAATCCAGCCTTACTGAGCAATTTGGAGTCTTCCACGCGGTCTTCGGGAGGTTTACTAGCTGCCCGACGCCTGAAAACCCTGGAAAAACCCTCGCCGGAGCTGACAGAACGCCGCACAGTTCGTGCGAAGCTGGCAAAAACTGGAATCCTCCGTTTCTGGTTGCTCCGATGATGTTTCTGATGACACAGGAGAGCTCAGCGATCCCAGGAGAACCCCTCCTTGAAGCTCTGGCTCGTGTTGTGCCACAGACGGCCGGAATCGCCGGAAACAGAGTTTGCAAACGCCGGAAAGACCCTCTCCGTCGTGCCCTTCCAGTCGCCAAAAAATACCCAATCGGCCGGCGTTGGACTCTTCGTTGATCAAGGATCACAATGGGATAGGTTTGGGAGGACGGGAGCTCGCCATTTGGTACGCTCCTCAACAGAGGAGGCGTTGTCGCGGGGACGAAGCACAGTGTCGGGGGCGGCTCACTGTTCATACCGAAGGTTGAGGTTTATATACTTTTGATTAATCAAGCGATCTGGGCCTTTGATTTTGAATCCGACGGCCAGACTTGATCTGAGCTCTAGGGCTTCTTAGGGCTTCCAAAAATTTGAGGGATTTTGATCGGGCTCGATCTAGATCATGTCCTCCATGTTGGCTTGATCAATTTGGCAAATTTGACTTGATTTGACCGCGGTTGAGCTCGAGTTGGGTCCGATTTAGCCCTAAAATCAATTAAAGTCCAATTAATGCCAAAAATTCACCATTAAATCACAAAAATTATATCAAGCCTTAAATCATGCACTATAGGACAATTATGAATGAATTGATTCATTTTATAATATATTTTCATGTAAAAGCCCAAAAATAAATCGATTAAAATCATAAAAACCCTAAGTTATCACGGTCCACCCGACCTACTAGGACTTCCCACCTAGTCGCAACTAGGACTTTTTGCCCCTCGGTCCACCCGACCTACTAGGACTTCTTACCTAGTCACAACTAGGACTTTTTACCCCTCGGTCCACCCGACCTACTAGGACTTCTCACCTGGTGTCTGGTCCTCTTGATTCAGACACGGGAGCACCCACTTCCTTTGTTTTAAGGTTCAAACCACATGGTTAGATCTGGATCATGGCTCATCCGGCGGTTAGTCCGGTGAAGAGCGGTCTCGCTCTGATACCACTTGTTGGGTTCATTGGAATCAAAATATCTCCACAATGGTATGATATTGTCCACTTTGGGCCTAAACCATCATGGCTTTGTTCTTGAGCTCTCCTCAAAAGGCCTCATACCAATGGAGATATCTTCCATCCTTTTAAACCCATGATCTTTTCCATGTGTTTTAGATGTGGGACTATGTTTGCACCTTTGCAACCCAACAGCTAAATCCGACTATGCTCTATTAGTCCCAACTCTAAAAACTACTGGATCAGATCAGTAACGGCTACCATCTGGCTATCTAGAATCCCACGTGACTTCCTGCTAAGCGCATCTGCGACCACATTAGCTTTTCCTGGATGATAGCTAATGGTACAATTGTAATCATTCAGATATTCTATCCAGCGTCTCTGTCTGAGGTTCAGTTTT
>NW_027434483.1:0-1694 GCF_044706935.1 Curcuma longa
ATGCGCGTTCCGCAAGTATACGGAATGTCGTCAAGTAATAAAAGATATCGAATCCACAGGGACCGTGGAATTAATTACTAGCCTAGCACAATAAGAGTGGAGAGTTTGTTGGAATTGGTTTGGCGTGGGGGAGATGGAGTGTTCTAGAGTTCCTAAACCTTAATTCGAAGATAGAATTCGACTGTGACAATGGATGGGAAGCGACTCTAGGACTTCGGATTCCTCGGGGTATTGATTGATTGACTTGGATCCTCTATCATTCCTCAATTATTACACAATTGTAGGGATTCTAACCAAATTATCCAATTAGACCTCGTCAGGCTTCCTCGGAATAAATCATTGGTGTTCTAATGTTACTTAGGTTGGTTTGAGATGATTCTAGATAGCCTGGTTCAAGGCTTTCCTGTGTCACGCAGGCGCCCCAGAATACTACTAGATTCCTACCCCCTGTCACAGGGTATCCCAAAAGAGACCTCTCCCCAACGCTAGGCAACCGTTAGTTATCCCTCATAGACATTATCCATAGCTTGAACAATCCCTCAGAAAGTCCGGTTAAGGCTTTCCTCCTGTCACGAGGCGCCCCAGGTGTACGATCCTAAGAATTCCTCAAGTTCTGAATAATCTCTACCCTCATGGATTCACACTATTCACAAGCATATCATCAAACAAGCATAAAGCATAAATCCACAAAGCAATTGCCTAATAAAATCATAGAACATGGTAGATTAAACAAATCTCAAGTTTACAATCATCCAATAACCCCGATTCTTCCTAATCCTAGAATCTGGAGGACTACTCCATATCGGGGAGGTTACAATACAGAGGAGAGTAAGAATAATACATCCTATTCTAAGAAATCTAGAGAAATCAGGAAATAAGACTTATCAATGATGTTCTTCTTCTCCGGACTGCAGTCTCCTCGATGGCGAGATGTAGGTGTGAAAGAGTGTCCAAGCGGATGAACGGATCGTCGAATCTGGCTCCGGAATGAGGCATCGGTGGCTCTAGCGCGCTCCGGTGGCTCTCCAAGATCTCCCCCCTTTTTCTAGGGCCCTTAAGGGGGTCTATTTATAGGCCCCCACAAAACACTCTAAAAATCAGCTAGGCACGCCCCCGTCACACGGCCATGTCTGGGAGACACGGCCTGAAGTGGTCGCCCAGCTGCTGTGGAGGCACGACCGTGCCTGTGAGGCACGGCCAAATGTAGTAGAAGCTCTGTCCTGAGGCACGGTCGTGCCTGTGAGGCACGGCCAAAGCTGATCTTCACTCGGCTGGGAGACACGCCCGTGCCTGTGAGGCACGGGCTGAGGTTGGCGCTTCTCTGTTGGATGACACGGCCGTGTCTGTGGGACACGGCCATGCCTTGGCATGACTTTGTGGAGGACACACGCCCGTGTCTCTGGGGCACGGCCGAAGGCAGGGGCTGCTCTGGTGGGAGACACGGCCGTGTCTGAGGGACACGACCATGTCTTTGGCTGCAGCTGGAGGAAGGCACGGGCGTGCCTATGGGGCACGGCTCAAGCTTGTTGGTTCCCTGGTTGGAGGCACGCCCGTGTGAAGCAAACACGCCCACGGGAGGATGATAGACACGGCCGTGCCTATGAGGCACGACCCTGTCTTGCCTTATCTTCAATATGTGCTCCGTTTCGCCTGTTTTGCTCCGTTTTCTGTCCTGAAACACGCAAACACACAAG
>NW_027434484.1:0-1179 GCF_044706935.1 Curcuma longa
TTTTCTTTCTCTTTTTTTTCTTCACTGTTTTCCATCCATTCTTTTTCCATAATGAAGATTGATTTCCAATGCTTATCATACTACAATTTCCCTTGCAATTCGAATTCAAACCAGTAGCTAGAAAAATTCTCAAAACCAGCTGGAAATTTCAACAGATTTTCAGTTTTTCTGGGTTTTCTGGATTTTGTTTCTTTGCAGTTTCTTCCTGATTTCCTTCCATTCTTTTTCCAGTTTGTCACTTGATTACTATTCTTCATCATACTACAATTTCCATGCAATTAGAGCTCAGATCAGTAGCTAGAAAAATTCAAAACCCAGCTTGAAAACAACTACAAATTCTGCATTTTCTATTTTTCTGGATTTTTTCTGAATTTCTGCATTCTTCTTCCTTTCTTTTTCTTGCTGCCATCCTAAAATTTGATTATTAGCTTATCAATCTGTTGTCTTTGAATTTGAACTGAATTCAATTTCACCGAAATTAACCAGCTTATCAACTCTTATGATACAAAATTCTCCTTTTCGAAACCAATTCAGTTTTCTTTTTTTTTATCTGTTTCTTTTGTTTTCTTTCTGCTTTTGTTTCAACAAACTTAATCATATTCTCAACTTGTTGTCCAGTGTATACTTGAATGCAATAACATCTTACAAGAAAGAATCAGCTTATCAAGGTTTTAATACTCTACTCACACTTCTGAAACCAATTCTGTTTTCTGTTTTCTTCTGTTTTTCTTTTTCTGATGTGATTCTGCTGTAATCAAACTCTTAACTCTCCCCCACACTTAAACATTTGTCTGTCTCAGACAAATCAAACAATACCAGAATCCAGCAACTTTCAAAATCCAGAATCAGCAAAATTTCTCAAATTCCAGCATTTTCTAGCATTTGTGCCAAACCTTTTTTCCCATTTTTCAGCAATCATATGCTTCCACTATTCTCTATTCATTCCAACACAAATCTCCAGTTTCGGAATTCAGAATATCAACATTAAACATCAAACTGAGATACAAATTTTTGCTAGCTCCATTTATGAATTTTCCAAAATAAAATCCACTTTCAATCAACTCCCATTTCAACATAATTACTTGCTTGCTAAAGTTGTTCTTGAATTTTTTTCCTCCTTGTTTCTGAACATATCTCTGTATTTCAGGGATCTAGAACATCATCTAATGAATCCCAGAA
>NW_027434485.1:0-4184 GCF_044706935.1 Curcuma longa
TAAGAAAAGATACAAAGGAAATAACTATACAGCGGAATAAAATAATTTGTACCTTTCCTTTGTAGATTGTGTAGAAGATGTTCGTTACCCAATGACCTCTTGATCTTCTGTTGTATTCCTCTCCTCTTCTTGGACGTCGTGTGGGCGACGATCTACCAAGATGAAACTCCACCCAATTCCTTCTAATCCTTTCTTCCAAACCGATGGCAACAAGAGGAAACAAATTCCTCTTCTCCTTCCTCCTTCTTCTTCTTCTTTCTCTTCTTCTTCTTCTCTTGGGCGCCGGCCCTAGCAAGGAGAAGAGCAAGGTGTGCGTTCGGCCCTAGCACAAGGAGAAATGATCTCTAGAGGAGCCGGCCCTAGCACAAAGAGAAGAACAAAGGAGGTAGGGCGCCGGCCCTAACACAAGGAGAAGGAAAGATTAGGAGGGGCGCCGGCCCTAGCACTAGAAGAATATCTTAGGTTATGTGGCCCCCCTCTCCTCTTCCTTTTATAGCTTTGCCATCTTAGAAAGTTTAGAAAAAATTAACAGAATTAATATAATTTTGTTGGATAACAAAATTAATATAATTTTGTTGGATAACAAAATTTAACAAAATTTTATTGGATAACAAAATTTAATAAAATTTTATCGGATAACAAAATTAACATAATTTTATTGGATAACAAAATTAACATAATTCTATCTAGAATTAACCGAATTCTATTAACCAAAATTCTAAATAGAATTCTAATAGAATTCTTAACAGAATTCTAAACAGAATTTTAAACAGAATTCTTAATAGAATTCTAACAGAATTCTAACAGAATCTTATTGGGTGGATATGAGGCTTTATCCAGAGGCTACAGTAGGGACCTAGAGGAGGAATTGGTCTAGGCCTTCTGATGGGCTTGGACTTCCTGTATTCTCCCTGAATACACAACTCAAGTCCATCAATAACGATCCATACCACTAAAGGGTTATTATTGAACTACCGCACCAATCCCATATTACAATATGGGCTCCTTCTTATCATTTTAGTGCATTAATCTCCCCGTGTTTAAGATATCGTATGTCCGTCAATTAATTGAATTACTGACAACTCAATTAATTAACTTCTAAGACCTTGAGATAGTACCACTCAACCTTATTATCATGCCGGACCAAGTCCACCTGCAAGATTTGACTTGACAATCCTTATGAGCTCTCCAAGAGGACATCATCAGCCTAAATAATTAGGACACAGATTCCTTCTATAATTAACAACACACCATATATATAGCAACATCTCCCAACTCATCGGGCCTATTGATTTAACGAAAAGATCTCACCCTTTGGTAAATCAAAAAAATAAATACTAATTATATGTGCCCTTGTTATTACATCGGGATTAAGCGTGCATAATTATAATAACAGAGGTCTTGTTTAATTTGTGAGTCAGTAGTAAATCGAACAACCTCAATGGTCCTACTCAATACACACAAAGTGCATTAGTGTAATTCTACAGTCAAGACAGACAATACCGAATTACACTACAACCGTTCTAATGGGTTGTCCAATCCATCTTGGTTGTGAGCGTTAGTTTATAATTCACAAGGGACTGATAATCATGGTCTTCTGTGTCTCACAGACACCAAGTTATCTACAATGTGAATTAAGAGGACTTTATTGTAAAATATACTCTTGCAATCATTTGACCAAAACATGATTCTTTATTTCATAAATGTTTATATACTAAAGACCTAGTCTTTTCAGTATACTCCCTAACACCACACACCATGTTATCTACAATATAAATTAAGTGGACAACTGCATTAACATGTATAAGAATACAAAATGCAAATATTTGACCAAAGTTATTCTTATTTTATATTATTTTAAAATAGATATTTATGCAAAAAGCTAGACTTATAGTACACATCCCAACAATTGATTGAGCAAAAAATGATATCATCTATATAGATTTGGGATATGAAGAAGTCCTTGTCTACGGTCTTGACAAATAAAGAAGGGTCAATTTATCCTTGGTTAAAATCCTTAGATACTAGGTATGTTGATAGTCTTTCATACCATGCCCTAGATGTTTGTTTTAACCCATATAAAGCTTTCTTGAGTTTGGATACATAATTTGGATGGTATTTATCTTCAAATTCAAGTGGTTGACTTATATAGACTTCTTCTTTAATAAACTCATTCAAGAATGCGGAGTTTACATCCATTTGGTAGAGCTTGAATCTTTTGTGAGCCGCATAGGCTAACAACATTCTGATAGATTCAAGTCTAGCTACGGGTGCATAGGTTTCATTGTAGTCTAGCCCCTCTACTTGGTTAAACCCCTTAGCTACTAACCTAGCTTTGTTTCTTACAACTTCTCCTTTTTCATTTGTTTTGTTTCTAAACACCCATTTAGTTTCTATGATAGATTTATTGTCTAGCATAAGAACTAAGTCGCATACTTGGTTCTGTTCAAATTGCACTAGTTCTTCTTGCATTGCTATTATCCAGTCAAGATCAGTAAGGCGTTTTCTATAGTCTTTGGTTCAATGCTAGATATTAGTGTTATTTAGCTCAGGTTTCTATAGGCTGACCTAGTTCGGACCCCTAGGTTAGGATCATCCAAAATTTGATCAAGTGGGTGATAAATGTTTGTGTGAGTGCATATGCATGATTATGAGGGGTAGATTACTATGTAGGGATATCCTAGGATTGTATGCCGGGGTGCCTTGTGATAGAAGGTTAACCTTAAACCGGACTTTTCAAAGTAATCTGTACATGGTGATAAATTTCCATAAGGGATAGCTAATGGCTATTGATGACTAGGAAAGGATTCCTTAATTGGGCACTCGGTGACAGAGAGTAGTACACTGGAAGTATGCTGGGGTGCCCGAGTGACAGCGGGAAAGCCATAACCAGGCTATCTGGTGTAGTCCTGAACTAGTAATCGTAGCATTAGAGTATCATGGTTAATTCCAACAAAGTCTGACGAGGTCGAGTTGGTATTTTGGTTAGAATCCCTACAAGGTGGTAAACATTGAGAGTAAGGAAATAAACATGAATTAGGGATATCACCTAGCATAGATGTGAAATCGAAGTCCTAGACTTATCCATCTCATCCATAAACCCCAAGCCAATCTCTCTTTCTCTGTCACACACAAACAACATCCTCAACCAAACCGTTTCCCTCCGAGTCTAGACAACTATCTTATTGACATCACTATAGCTAATACACAGTCCCTAGGTTTTGATATCTTTTTATTACTTGACGACAACCGTATACTTGCGGTCCACATCAAGTTTTTGGCGTCGTTGCCGGGGACTGTTGCTATTAGCATTAGTGACTAACAATTTTAGTTACTTTAGACTTTGAAAAATATACAAAAATTCAAATATAGAAAATCTAAAATATTTTTCTTGAGGATTAAATGGATGCTTATATAGTGAGGTTATTCGAAGTTGGATATTCAAGATTTGGCGAGTTGTATGACGATGATGATAAATGTGTGTTTTGTTGTGCTGATTGGCATGTGATAGAAGCATGCCCAACTTTATATGATCCTGTTTACATGCTGATGTGAGTAGGATATATAACCATTTCTTATACTTTGTTCACACATCTTTCTGCTTTTCATGCTGTATCTTACGTATATTACACCCATTATTTGTGCATTTGACATTGTATTCTTTATTTCCTAGTTCAGAGGATTGCTCGTATATTTATGTGTTTTAGGATGGAAAACGGAGCAAAACAGGCGAAATGGAGCACCTATTGAAGACATGGCAAGACAAGGCTGTGCCTCATAGGCACGGCCGTGTATATCACCTCCAGGGACCGTGCCTACATAGCACGGGCGTGCCTTCAACCAGAGACCAACAAGCCCAGGCCGTGCCCCAAAGGCACGCCCGTGCCTTCCTCCTGCAGCAGTCAGACATGGTCGTGTCCCTCATGTTGGTGCAAGATGCACTAAGATCTTGCCTAGTGTTTCGATGTTTGACAATACACCTAGGTCTGGTCAGTTTGACCAAGGGTCGATCCAAACAGGACTTGATGTTTGGATGTGTGGAAGTGAGTGAGAAAGATCTAGTCGGTTAGACTAGACAATGGAAGTCCTGGTGAGTGAAGCTGGGCAAGGGAAAGTCTTAGTTATAGGCTAGGGAAGGGAAGTCCTGATTTGGAGGATCAGGCGGAAGTCTTGGCAGAGTCAAC
>NW_027434486.1:0-4228 GCF_044706935.1 Curcuma longa
AAATCTTGATATTGGCCCTGCAAATAAAAATTTTGATGTTCAGATTGTTGATAAAATGGTTGTTGATAAAAAGAATTTCCATACATCTTAGAAACCAACAATGATCCAAGTAACAATAAAGAAAATTATTCATAAGCTCAAAACAAACAATTCCTACTAGTTATTCCCCGGCAACGGCGCCAAAATTTGAAAACCCTAGATTATGTGTCACGAGTAGGGTTGCAAATTGAATTTTAAATTTTATCGAAAACCCACGATAAATACAAATAAATGAAGTATAGGGGCCTCGAGTCGTATTTTTCCAAGGACTAGTAGACAATTGTGTAATTTGAGCTTTCGATGTCGTTCTTTTTTGGGGTTTTCTATGAAAATGGGGGTTTTGGTATTTTGCAATTAATTGTAAATTCAGATGCAATGAGCTAATGGAAACAAAATGCAATTGAAATCAAATTAATTTCTAATCTAGCAATGCAATAGAATTCAAAAGCTAAACTAAAACTAGAAATTGAATTTAATGAAACTAATCTAGCTTGCAAAAATCAAAGCTATGATGCAATTTAATTATCCACTTCCACTTAGCTAGCAATGAAATCCCTACTCAAACTAACCTACCCTAGCAAACCGATACGTTGAAAACAAAATGGCACGGAACAGGAATTCAAATGGCTATGCGATAACTCAACTAATGAATCAATAAAACTATCAAAACAAATAACTCAACTAATGTTCATAGCTAAACTAGATTGAAAGAGTCTTAAACAGATTTGTTTATCAGATTCAGAAACAAAGTGCAGAAACTACAAAACAGTGCAAAAACAGGGATAAACGGCAGCTCGGTTTCTTCCCTCAAATCGATTCCTTCTTGCCGTCACACAAGAACCAATCAAAGATCAGAAATCCTAGAATAGCTCCTCTCAATCCCAGCTTGAACTAATCTGAAATCGACTCCAATCAGAGACTTTTCTGAAACCCTCAGATTCCTCTCCAAACAGAGCCGAAACAGGATGAATGCCTCCAGCTGAAAATCCTTGGAATCGCTAGCTCATTGAAGTTTAGGAACCATCAAAAACCCTTCGGAGAACCCCTCCTAATGTTCTTGAATGCTCCGGTAGATCAAATCCAAGGAATTGGCTGGAAATTTTGTGGCGGAATAAGCTCTTCCGGTGAAACCCCCACCGGATGAAACTTCACCATCAATTACTGCCAAACTAGGGTCGTGGTTGCCCTCTAGAATCTGGAAATCAACTGAGAAGGAAGAAATCCGAGCTTCCCTAAAAAAAAACGCAACAAAAAACGAAGAAAAATGAAGAAAAACCAAGGAAGAAGACGGCGGGCTGCTTGGTGCTACAGTAACCGCGATTTTGGTTACTGTAGCATTCTCTTTAAAACTAGGGTACTGTAGCAGTGGGTTCGGTTAGCCTGACTTGAGTCTGAGTTAGTCCGTTTCCACCAAATTCACTCAATTTAGCTCCAAATTGGCTCCGGTTCGCATGGGTTCCATCCTAATCGAACTTGAGTCTTGATTCATGAAGTTGGATCGATCAATTGGGTCAATCTTGGCTCGATTTAATCATGGTTGAGCTCGATCTTGGTTCAATTTGAGCCCTACAACCAATTAAACTCAATTAATGCAAAATTTTAATCAAGCCTCATTAAATCATGAAAATTATAATCAAGCCTCAAATTATGCAATATATCACAAATATAATCAAATTAAATCATTAAGCAATTTATTTTCATGATTGCAAGAACCCAAAATTGAATCGATAAAGTAAAAGATATAAAAATCCATGGAATTGATCATCTACTGTGACGCCCGCCCTCAGAGCCTTGACGGACGCTACAGTTTTTTTTTTCTTTTCATTCATACAATTAAATCACATATGGAAAACCACAACTTAGCAGCGGAAACATAAAACCCATAACATTGTAGTAATCTCATATGCGACAAATAAACTTTTTGTGCATGTAGCATCTAGGTAACAAGTTCTAATTAAAACATTCTAACATATCAAGTTTTAAAAACCAACATCCAACAATTCAAACCACATGCAACCATAATATTTTTATTGCTAGAATCTTCTGTCACGTCACCATCACACACATCACTGTCAGCCCTTTCCTGCTGCCTCCCATTTCTAGTGACTCCGATGTGGCTCTGCAACATGAGAAAGACAACTATAAGCACAAGGCTTAGTAAGCTCCTTTCCTACTCACCAAAAGCCGATCGTCACTTCAACATAACATTTTTATCATATCACAAATTTCACAATCATAGGAAACATACTGTAAATTTCATAAGCACATAAACATGTTCTTACTTCAGTATTTAAGCATAAGCACATAAACATGTTCTTACTTTAACCTTAAGCTCATATGCATATAAATGATGAAAATGTCTTTGAAAACTTATTATCGTAATAGATAAACATAATCATCGTTATTCATTGGGGTCCCCTGCTTGTACCCATTCATTCATTCATTTGCGCGCCATTCCAAGTAATACGAGGTAGCAAGTCTCGACTACTTGGTTACTAGGTCTTCTGTCTTTCGACCTAGGGGCGTTCATTAGGTGCCCATCCTTTGGATCCCTTTCGGGTTCCGGTACAAGCTATTCATTAAAGTAAAATAACATACATGCTTTCATTTTCTTTTCATTATGAATGTTCCCTTATCATTTCATCGTTCATCATCCATTATACATGGTGAACATTCAGACATCATCTCATGTTGTATGTTATAACATATCATGATTTTCATTTCGTATCATTAACATGAGATAAACTCATATCATGGATAACCTCATTGACACCTTTGTTTGACCTGAACCCTAACCTTTTCTTGGGATTAAGCAACCCTTATAGGTTTCTTTTCTTAGGGTCTTGTCATTCTTATTACTTGGAACTTAATAAGTTTAACTATGGTTATCCATTTCATAGTTGATCACATAAGAACCCTAGACCCAACCAAAACCCTAATCTCTTAAGGTTGGTCGAATCGTCACAGAGTCCCCTTTAGTTTCTTTATTTTTATCATAAATCCTCATCTATTATACCATCATAAGAGAACATCAAGTCATGTTTAAACCTATTAATTAGATTCAAACCTCGACTTGAGTTCCCTACATGGGTTGGCCGAACCTCATAGTGTTGAAACCTTAAGTTAGGCTTAACCCTTTGACACTCTATGTCTTGTTAATGTTTCCCTAACCTTTGAAACCCTTTGTTAGGGTTAGAACTACACTTAAGTCTTTTATTTCATAGGTGGCCGAAACTTACATCTTCATTAATCCTTGATTAACTTTAAATCTAGCTACATATACTCTTATAGGCATTCATTACATAATGTTTGGACACATTACCAAGTTTGAACCTTCATCCAAACCCCTTCTACATGACTTGGCCGAACACTTTAACCCAAAGAGCATGGAGTAGATCCCATAAAAATAATCTTAAAGCATATGAAATATCATCCAATCCTTACTAGGTTTAAGCATGACATAAACACACCCTAAAATTCTTTACATGTAAAACTATCCATATAAACCTTATCTTGTGTTTTCGAAACCATGGCATGTTAAACAAACAACTTTTAAAACTCTAGCATGTAATAGCCAAATCTTAAAGATTTATAGCATGAAACCTTAAATCTTTACTACATGTAAAAAGAGCAAGTTTACTTATACATTCTCATAATTGATATATAAACCAACTTACTCAAAGCATGCTTTTAAACATTATCCTTAACCTCATGGCCAAAAGTTACCAAGTAAGATTTCTTTATGTTTTAACATGTAATGGACCAGCCGAGAAGCGGAAGTCCAGCAGAAAGTCCGGGAGCATCGAGCGCCGAGCAAAAGTCTAGTCGATCTGGAGGATCGTACTGGCATCAGGTAATCTCTCCTGAGGGGAGTAGGTGAGGACGCGTTCCCCGGAAGAGGGAACAGTAGGCGTCGGTTCGACCTAGGGTTTCCGGTTGGAAATCTAAAGTCAGAATCGGACAGTTCGAAAACTGTCAAACCTATTTTTCTTATATATTATCTGTTGTGGTCTAACTTTTTCTTGCAGGAAACTAACATGTTTGTACAGGTTAGAATTGACCAGGATCGATCAACCGAACATCTGGATCGATCAACCGAACCTCTAGATCAGCAAATCAGAACTCCAACAAATTGATCTGGTTCAGACCGAACCAAGGTGGAGTGCCAAGCTAATCAAATAAGAGGATT
>NW_027434487.1:0-1087 GCF_044706935.1 Curcuma longa
TAATATAATTGTAGTAAAATATGTATGTCCTCTGTTTTCTAGATAATGGCAGGAGGACGCCCAGCTAGAAGGGCACCAACTAGTGAGCCTCAGCAGGAGACAAATGACACAGTGCCTCCATCCAATCTCATGGAGATAGTAGCTCAGCTCCAGAGACAGATAGCTGAGCAACAGCAAGAGATAGCCACTTTAAGGGCCAATCAGCGGACTGCACCCACTACAACACCAAGACCGAATGAAGAGACACCAATAGTAACAGAGGTCCCACTCAGAGTACCCGTCCCAACCACAGCAACCGAAGCCCCAACAGGAGGAGCAAGAAAGGAAGCATATCTGGTTCAGTGGCAAAAGCTCAAGCCAGAAAACTTTGCAGGCACTAGTGAACCATGGGATGCCCAAGCCTGGTTCAAAACCCTGGAGAGTACAATGGAGCTTCTGGACTGGCCAGAGCATGAGAAAGTTAAGTGTGCCTCTTTCTGTCTAGCAGGAGACGCTAGAATGTGGTGGGAACGGGTGAAGGCCAAACGAGAAGATAAATAAGATGACGTGGGCCAACTTTGAAGCTGAGTTCTTCGAAGAATTCTTCCATATGCGGGTTACTAATCGGCATTATGATGAATTCACTGAATTTCGTCAAGGCAACCTATCAGTAGAGGAAGCCGTGAAGAAATTCAACAGACTGGCTCGCCTGTGCCCTGAATTGGTCAGCACTGAACGAGAGCGAGTCCGGCTAATGCTCAAGATGCTGAGGCCAGAAATAGCCTTGAACGTGGCCGGCGGTGTTCATAGGCCGCAAACCTCCGAAGAACTGGTTAGCAGTGCTCTGATCACCGAGCACTACCTGAACAACATGCAACAGCAAAAGTCAGCGATGGTAGACAGCAAAGGCCAAAGCAGTTCAGGACTTCAGAAACCCCAGGGCCACAACTCTAATTGGAAAGGGAAGAATCAGGGCAAGAGAAAGCAGTGGAACCATCCAAAAGAGGAACCAGCAAACAAGCAAGCCAAGTATCCCACTTGTTCCACATGTGGGAAACCACACTCGGGAGTCTGCCGCAAGGGCACCCGTGGGTGTTATCATTGCGGT
>NW_027434488.1:0-1499 GCF_044706935.1 Curcuma longa
TGATGAATTGGGATTTTATTAATTTTAAATCGATTTATTCTTGGGCTTTTACATGAAAATGATCATTTATTGAATCGATTTGACCATATTTGTCCCATATTGCATAATTTGATGTTTGATATAATTTTTGTGATTTAATGGTGATTTTTTGGCATTAAATGGATTTTTATTGATTTTAGGGCTAAATCGGATCCGACTCGAGCTCAACCGCGGTCAAATCAAGTCAAATTTGTCAAATTGATCAAGCCAACATGAAGGACATGATCTGGATCAAGCCCGATCAAAATCCCTAAATTTTTTGGAAGCCCTAAGAAGCCCTAAAGCCCTAGATCAGTTCTGACCGCTGGATTCAAAATCAAAGGCCCAGATCATCAGATTAATCAGCGGTATATAATCAAAAACTATACCCGATGAACAGTGGTTGCGCCTCCACTGTTCATCGTCCCAAACGGAAATCCTCTGCTCGTCGACGTAACTCCTTGGCCAGTCCCGTCCATTTCTTTCACTTCAATCGTGCTTCTGGATCGTTGAGGAGGCTGGAACCGGTTCGTTGGGTATAATCAGCAGCTGGACGGAGCGCGTAGGGGAGGGTTTCTCCGGCGAGTTCATTCCCTGTTTCACGGCGTCGCTGAGTTTTGCTGCATCATCGGCTTCTACAACTCGAAGAGGGGTTCTCGGAAGAGTGGTGGAGCACGTAGAAGGCATCAACAACCTCATCAGCGCAAGAAGGGGAGCAACAATCCAGTTTTTGCAACCGAAACTTCTGTTCGAGACACTGTTCGATTTTCTGAGAGGGTTTCTCTGATTTTCTGAGCTGTGGACGCGAGCAAACCAAGTTCCACCGATTGGTTCGAGCTTCTAAAAGGATTTTCAATGAGGAGGGTCTCCAATTCGTTTCTTGTTTGACACCAAGAAAGAAAACACGAAGAAAAGGGAAGGATTGGATGAGTTTTTCTCATTACTGCATTTCTGTTTCAGTTCTGATTGCTGTTTCTCATTTCTACTTGTCATTGTAGTTAACAGATTCCATTCAACTCTTAAATTGGTTCCGTAGGGTTGACTTCTATTGCTAGATAAGTTTGTTTTGGATTTGTTCTAGTGTTATCTTGCTTAGTTTCTTTGTTTAAAGGCTGATTTCCATTTCTTGTTTGAATTTCTGCTTTGTACCATGCATTTCTGCTTCCATGTGTCGGTTTGCTAGGGTAGGCTATTTTCAGCAGGGATTTCATATTGCATTTTAGGAGATAACTTGATTTCAATGGCATTTCATTAAATCATTGCATTTTGAATTACATTTCACTTAAAAACACCAAAACCCCATTTTTATTGAAAACCCCAAAAATATGACATGTAAGCTCAATTCATTCAATTTTCTACTAGTCCTTGGAAAAATACGACTCGAGACCCCTATACTTGATTTGTTTGCATTAATTGTGGGTTTTCGATAAAATCTATAAATTCTAATTTGCAACCCTACTCGTGACACCTAGTTTAGGGTT
>NW_027434489.1:0-12223 GCF_044706935.1 Curcuma longa
AAAACCGTAGTTAGTAATTTAAGGAATCGGCGATCCTGAGGATTGATTGACTTAAGTCTTTTGTAGACTTTGTCAATTAATCCAGGCGGGATAAAATTTTTGTCCTGTGGGGTTCTATGCTTTTCGGAGCGGATAGAATCCGGATCATAGGACGGAGATCCAAGACGCCAACAGATGCCCACGCTTCAAAGATAAGTCTTCCCCTCTTTGGTGGTGACTTTTTTCTTGCATACTTATTGTAATCTTCTTGTAATGGAGTAGATCTTTGAGTTTAGGATGTAAGGTGAACATCTATGTAATGATGGTGATGTATGAACTAGTTTATGTCATTTTTCCTATTCAATGAAGTGTTTACATTTGTTTCATGTGTTGAATGTCGTGAATGTGTTTGATGAAATATTTGTGTGAGCATATCTGCATGATTAAGTGGAGTAGATTACTGTGTAGGGGAATCTTAGGATCGTACATTCGGAGTGCCCGTTGACAGAGAGAGAGCTATAACTGGACTTTTCGATGTTACCTTTACATGGTGGTAAACTCTTTTAGGGGATAGCTAATGACTATGGATGACTAGGAATGGATTCCTTGATTGGGTGCTCGGTAACAGAGAGTAGTACACTAGTAGTATGCTGGAGTACCCGGTGATAGCGAGAGAGTTATAACCAGGCTATTTGGTGTCGTCCTGAACTAGTAATCATAGCGTTAGAGTATCATGGTTTAATTTCGATAAAGTCTGACGAGGTCGAATTGATATCTTGGTTAGAATCCTCACAAGATGGTAATCATTGAGAGTAAGGGAATAAACATGAATCAGGGATATCACCTAGCATTGATGTGAAATCGAAGTCCTAGACTTATCCATCTCACCCATAAATCCCCAAGTCAATCTATCTCTACCATACACACACATAATCCTCAACTATTTCACTTCTCTTGGACTCTAGATACAACTACACACCCTGTGACATCACTATAGCTAATATACAGTCCCTGTGATTCGATACCTTGGGAACATCTGATGCCATAGTAGATTATACACTTTGGGAATATTCATGATCGAAAACATCCTCATAGCAAATTATATACTTTGGGATCATTCCCGACTGAAAATATCCCCATTGTAAATTATACACTCTGGGAACATCCTTATGACCATGTGCTCACATTTCGAGAACACCCCCAACCAGAAACGTCTCTATAGAACCAGATCTCTCATATCATAATTTCTGACCATCCTTGACAACTATGGGCCTGACACAAAGTTGTCAACAGCTATGGGGTCCAAACTATGTCAGAGATGTGCTAACCGAGGTTGTCCCAAGTTGATGTGGCAGACCATGTGGATAGCAATGCTCGTCAGTATACAAGGATAGGTGAATGTGGGTGAAGATAAGCTCTCATGTGCACTCTAACTTTCTTGGTCTTTTTTACTCTCATTCTTGTTATTTTTTTCTCAGTCCAATACTGACTTGGCAGCTCAAGGAGTCACGCCAATCATTGTCGACACCTGCTAATGTGTGTTAGTGTGTAGGCCTAGAGATCGCTAGGGCGACACAAAATGAAGACTCTACCAGTATGGACATGCGCCAAGGAGCGGCATCAACACGTACCCTTAATTTGTGTTAAGCACATGCTTACCACCCATTCATTTTAATGATCTCAGCCAATCCCTCATTACTCGTCCATACCACGAAATAGATGAGTTATTCGTGACGACAAAATATTCCACATGTGATTACGCTTATAATTTTCATGAAATAAATTTTCGACTAGCTAGATGGATGCTAAAAATTATATATAATTGAATTTTTTTTTACCTGACCACAAATGATGATAGTAAAGATGGGCATTTAAAAAAAAATAGATCCACTATCTCAATGGTCCTCTTAGAATCGGTTTCACGGATATAGAAGAGAGTTCATGTAAGTACATAGACGTTTGGTGCATGACAAAATTGATCACAGATCATTCCCTTTTAAAATCGATCTTTAATCATTATATCAGTAATATCTTACATCTACCATTTATGCTACTTCTGGGGCAAAGATGGGCGTTTAAAAATTTTGACGCTCAGGTGCCTTCCGGTCCTTTCGCTGCGAACGCAAAGAATTAAATAACAACTCACTTGCGTGCGTGAATTGCTGGGTTTGGCCGGTCGCGTTGGGTTGGACAAATCTACGACTACAAAACGCCAACGCCCAATCTTTACCCGCGTAAGCGGCCGCGTTCGGGTCCCAGGCCGCTCGCCGACCTTCAACAAAAACGCTTACGCCCGCGCCAGAAGAAAAGTGCAACAAGAAAGCCAAACCCACAAACCGCCTACATGCGCCTACGCCTCTCCCTCCTCCATGTCTCGCCACTGAATTCAATGGCTAGCTGGTTCGCCAGACGACGGAATACCCCCTGAGAAGCCCCGGGTGCCGCTACCTAAACAGGAGGATGGCCGCCTTCTCCCACTCCGGTTGCTTCCTCGTCCTCTACTTCCTATTCTCAGGTTAGGTGCCGATTGAACTTTCCCTTCTCTTTCAATCAGTTGCCAGTAGGTGAACGGACTGCATTAATTGATTGTGAAGCTACTGCAGCATCCTCTGTTTCATCTAACTTCTCTGTTGATGAAAGAAAAACTAGAATGATATTGCTAACAAAGTTAGTATAGCAGGGCGAAATCTCCAAACACTTGGTGTCAGTGTTGGCATCAATTACGGACAAATAGCAAACGACCTCCCAACTCCCACCGCCGTCGCCAGGCTCATTCAAACAATCAACATCAGCAGAATCAAGCTCTACGACGCCAATCACGACATCCTGACCGCTTTCCAACGCTCCGGCGTTGACTTCATCATCGCTATCGGCAACGAGAACGTGGTCGACATGATGGACTTCACCAAGGCCCAGGCATGGCTGAAGCAGAACGTCCAGCCCTACATCAACCAAACTCGGATAACCTGCATCACCGTGGGCAACGAGGTTCTCACTGGCAATGACACCGTCTTGAAGTCCAGCCTTCTTCCGGCCATGCAATCCGTGTACCAGGCGCTGGTTGCCCTGGGACTCGATAGACTAGTGAACGTCTCCACGGCGCACTCTGTTGCCATCTTAGGCAATTCTTTTCCTCCTTCCTCTGGTTTATTTAGCCAAGATCTCGCCGAGTACATTCAGCCGCTACTCAACTTCCACGCCGAAATCAACTCCCCCTTCCTCATCAACGCCTATCCCTTCTTCGCCTACAAGGCAAATCCACAGAGCGTGTCCTTGGAGTACGTTCTGTTCGAGACCAACCCAGGAGTCACCGATCCAAACACAAATTTGACTTACGACAACATGCTCTACGCGCAGATTGATTCTGTCTACGCTGCAGTCCGAGCAATGGGTCACACTGATATCGACGTCGCAATATCAGAAACAGGCTGGCCGTCGAAAGGCGACTCCGACGAGATCGGAGCAACCCTACAGAACGCAGCGACCTACAACAGGAATCTGATGAGCCGAATTGCGATGAATCAAGGGACTCCGATGAAGCCCACGGTGCCGATCAATGTGTACGTTTTTGCTCTATTCAATGAGAATTTGAAGACGGGTCCGGCGTCGGAGAGGAATTATGGGCTTTTCTACCCTAATGCCACCCCTGTTTATGATATCTCCTTACTCGAAGGACGACAGTTCTCCTCCCCTTCATCATTTTCAACAAATTTGACGGTAAGAACTTAACTGCTTAAATATTTCAGAACATTAAATTTTGGTCCCAAAGAGAGAAATACTTTCTACAAAGTACATCCTAAGGATCAAATAACAAGCTTGATGCCACTAATCCTATGAGCGTGCAGGGATTCCCACATTTTTAGGTGCAAAGGTTACAGGAATAAGTTCCCTTCCTTTATCTTTGTTTTTTTATTCTTTGACGACTGAAATGACGTAGAATTCATTTGAAAAATAGTTTATGCAGTACTAATCATATACTTCATTTTCTTGCAGGCGTGGAATGCGCTTGGCATTCTTATCCTCTTGATTGCGATCTTGATTTAAATCCTTTTCTTCTTCAAAATTATACTTATATACTTGGTAGTTGGCTTATTCATCCACCCTCAATTAATCTGGACAAGTAGATGTTGACTAAATCAGGACTTTTGTGGATGAAGGTTTGAAATCAATTCTCTTCTATTGCCGTTTTTCTTAAGCTGCTCATACTTGAATTTTTGACATAAAAAAAGAGTTAACAGGAGATTCCAGTTCATACGATCATATTCATTCATTAATAGGAAAAAAAAAATTTAAATTGAGGTTGGATGTTGAAATCTGAACCTCAACTGATCTTTCGCCAGTGTATTCAAAAAAGATTGGGAAGCTGCCAAATCTTGAGAATTCACCATTTGATTTTGAGTGAAACAAATATTCCTGTTGTTTGCAAGAAGTCAGAAGCTGTCCTTATCGTAGCTCCCGATCTTAATCGTATGATGTATTTGACTTTTCCTATCTTGTTCGCATGTAACCAACCAAGATGCTTTTAAAACTACAAATTCTAAAATTATATCAAACACTATTAAAGCATGCCTTACTTGATCAATTCGACTTTCACACTTCTTTAGTCGGTATTAAATTTTATTTTCTGATGTGTTGGTCAATGATATCATATTTTTCACACTAGTTTCTGTTTTTGTTTCATGTGATGCAGGTGCCAGATGTTCTATAGATATGGTGCGTGATGCAGAATTGTAGCGTGTATTCTTTCTTTGTATTAAATCTGATTCATTGTAGCATAAATTATAAAAGCCATTATGAAAGAGGGAGTATGATATTTTTGAGACTCTGGTTAAATAATAAATCGTTCATCATGTTCAATGTATTTACCCACAAAAGAAATCCTGAAAACTTGACCAAATATAAATAATTTTTTCTTTCGCATTAATAAAAAAAAAATCCTAATCGATCATTATGATGATAAATCCCAGTCAGTCGCATTGACTCGATCCCTGGAGTGATCGGTCGGTCCCACGGAAGTTTCCCACCGGCCACCAGGGTAAATCGGGAAGCGCACACAACAGCCAACCCAGATGCCCAACATCCTTTGATTGCGATCCCCATTTGGAGGAAAATTCTTGCAAATACGTTGTAGCTGGGGATCGAACCGCTGGTGCCTGGGTGACAACCTGGATGTCCTACCGCAGCACCATGGCCCCGAGGACCTAATCGATCATTATGTGTCAAGACATTGTTGTTTCAATTATTGTGATCCATTAATACTATCCTTCCTCCTCAATCTCTAGTTAAATAGATTTTTTTTTGTCCCCGGGGCAATGGTGCCACGGTAAGACATCTAGGTCGTCACCTAGGCACCTCGATCCCCAACTACGCGTATTTGCAGAAATTTTCCTTCAAATGGGGAGCGTAATCAAAGGATGCTGGGCGTCTTGGTTGGCCGCTGCGTGCGTTTCTCGATTTATCCTGGGCCGGTCACCCTCAGAGATAGTCAATGAGGCTAACTGGGATTATCATTTTTTTTAGTTAAATAGATTTTGACTAAATATAAATAATCTTTTCTTTCACATTAATGAAAAAATAATATCCTAATCGATCTGTCAATCCATTGTTGTTTATGTTATTATGGATCCATTGATACTATCCTTCCTCCTCGATCTCTAATTAAATAGATTTTGTAAGATAGACAAGGCGACAGAGGAAGATGAATATCGTGCTTTTAAAATTTTCTTTCTTTTTATGGAAACAAAAACAGTTGCAACAGAAATATTAAAATGAAAATTTTAATTCAGGCTTACTTTGTTCACTGTCCAATAATTGCTACTCCAACGCTTATAATCCCTTAGATCGTTTTCGCATAGACAATCAACTATAAATTCTCCTTCCAAAAAATTTTTGGAAGAGGAAAAAACCTTACGAATGAAGAAGGTATAGTAATATACTACTATTCCTCAAGTAAAATGAAATGCACTATTAAATATGTCACCGACAACTTATATGATAGAACTTGGCGTAGGTTGTCGGATGTAGTCACAGCACGGACAAGCAAAGCTTTTGATTCGTACATTAGAAAAACAAAGAGCTTGACTGAATTGAAGGAAGATGAATTTCAGATACCGAGCATCTAAATTCAAGGCTTCTTTTATATACTTTATTCGGTTGACCAAACACATGGTTCTGTCGACTAAACTCACTTACATTCCCCTCGTATCTGTGCTTGATTTCGGGGTCTTCCAATTGACTGAACATCTTATCAATCAAATAAACCCCATTTCTTTTCTCACATTCGATCCTCAATTTCCATATGTATTTGGTCAGTTGATTCTTGTTATCAGTTAAACGAACCTTTGTTTCCTTTTGAACTCGGATCAAAACTGATATGTGCTTATCCTCTCAAGATCAATCGACCAAACCTGCCTATTTGATTGGCCAAACTCTTCGTTTTCAAAAAACTTTATTTGTCTATAAAATAAAATTAGCATAATAGAAATAACAAAAATTCTACAAAATAAAGTTAGAAATAATTATATGTATGCATTATTTATTCTAACAGTGTGATTGTCTAATCTTGACTTAGAACTCTGAGTTGGTTTCTTAGTTGAATTATCGTCTAAGTGCTTTGTTTCAATTGGGACACATCCTCACTACTTTTCATTCTGAAAGGTTTCTCAAAGATTTATCTTAATTTACTAGCTAAACATTCAGTCTAACTAACCTATTTGGACTTTCTTTAGTTTAGTGTTTGATTGACCCACCAAGACTTCCTTCTATACTTAGTGTCTAGTCTAGCTAACCCATCAAGTGTTCTATCAGATTAACTCATTTGGTCTTCTGCTCGGTGTCTGGTCCTTCAATCCACTAAGACTGCACTGCCTAGTGTCCTATACTCCTGATCCACTAGGACTTTTGATGCTTAATGTCTAGTCCTCTTGACCCATTAGAACTTTTCATATTAAGTGACCTGCACACTTAACTCCCATATCAAATATATAATATCTAACTTTAAATCCATTGTTTGACATCAAAATACAAATTCGATTATCGAAACTTCTTGCACCAATAAATTAAGTTACCTAACATATTACTAATAATATTCTAATCAAATAAATTATTCTATTTCATTATATGAACTAAAATATTCTTTCAAATCAATTAACTAAAATGTTCTTTGCTTTTTCTATAATGGTGTCATTTTTGCTTGCTTGGGCTTTTCCTCTCTAGAACACCTTTTGAGTAGAAATTACTGTGGTGGTCTCCTAGCTAGCTAAGCTTTGATGGCCTATGAAGCGAAGTACGTCAGAGTTGGCCAACGTTATTTGCATGATGATGAGTTAGGGTTTTATTAATTTTTAATCGATTTATTTTTGGGCTTTTACATGAAAATAAATTATAAAATGAATCGATTCATTCGTATTTGTCTTATATTGCATGATTTGAGGCTTGATATAATTTTTATGATTTAATGGTGAATTTTTGTATTAATTTGGTTTTAATTGATTTTAGGGCTCAAATCGGACTCAACTCGAGCTCAACCACGATCAAATCGAGTCAAATTTGCCAAATTGATCAAGCCAACATGGAGGACATGATCTAGATCGAGCCCGATCAAAATTCCAGAATTTTTCACAAACCCTAAAAGCCTAGATCAAGTCCAGATCATCAAATTCAAAACGAACGGCCAGGATTGAATAATCAACCCTCAACTATATAAACCCAGTTTAATCGATGAACAGAACGGCTCCTGTGCTTCGTTCCCCCACCGCGCGCCACCCCTGCCACCGACGTACGCGCACGGCCAGCCCCTTCCTCCCAAATCAACTCCATTGTACTCCTTGGTCTCTGAAGAAGCTAAAGCCGGCCGATTGGGCATTTTCCGGCGACCGGACGGCGCGCGACGGAGGGGGTTCTTCCAGTTGCCGCCACCCCTGTTTTTTTGGTTTCCAAGCATCTGTTGGGCAATTCGGAGCCGCAAGACATTGGAGGGGTTCTCCTTTGATCGCGTGGCACCCTTGCGTTGACAGAAGCACCGTCGGAGCTAGACGAAGCAGTGGATTCCGGTTTTTGCCATTTCAAACGTGCCAGCACCGTCCTCTGTTCACGCCGGGTGAGGGTTTCCTCGGTTGTTTACGATTTCGGAAGCTAGCAAAGCCACCCGACGACCATCTTCAAGCTTCAACGAGATTAAATGCCTTGTTTGACACCAAGCTACGGAAATTCGATGGAGAAGAAAGGGATGAATGCGTTTTACTGCTCTTGTTTCCATTTCTGAACTTTCAGCATTACTGTTTCTGAAAATATTTTCCTAGTTTGTTTTGATCGAATTGATTTCAATAGAACTTGAATTCCGTTGGTTTGTTGATACTTTGGTTGTAAGTTGTTGATAGATTAGATTTAAAGGTTTTGAAAGCTTGGTTTGATCTTCGAGCAAATTGGTTTGTTACTGAAATTCTGATTTCAGACTTACTGCTCCGTATCAATTGGAACGGTTGTGCCGACTGTGGTTCTTGTTCTAAGCACCTTGGAAGTTCTTTGTATGCCAGATACTTGTTAGTGTTATTTAGCTTTTAATGGTAGGAAGTTATTGAATGCAGAACATTCTTCGGTTTCTAATTTGCACTTACTGTTTGTGCCATTTGAACCACTTTCCGTGCCAACCTCTTGAGAATGTATCAAACTTAGTTTAGCTAGGTTAAGAGCCCCTAATGCATTCTAGGATTCAGCCATCAAGCTCCATTGAATGGACTTGTTTCAATTTTTCTTGCATCAATAGCATTAAAATCCATTTAGATTGCATTTAAGTTTAGGATTTAAACCGATAGGGTTTTGATAGAATCTTGAATTGCAACTTAGGTTTATTTGACACTTTGGTTTAACTCATCATCATTAGGTTAGCAACTTGCATTGTCTCATTACTTGCCCATTTTAAATTTTCATTTCATTTCAAAACCCCCAAAAACCTCCATTTTCATAGAAAACTCAAAAACACGACTCGAAAGCTCAAATTAGGCGATTTTCTACTAGTCCTTGGAAAAACACGACTCGAGGCCCCTATACTGTATTTAGTTGAATTAATTGTGGGTTTTCGATAAATTTATAAATTCTAATTTGAAGCCCTATCGTGACACCTAGTTTAGGGCTTATCACACGATCACTCCGATGCTCAAGTCAGAATAGAATAGAAAAAGGAGCCTCACAGGGATTCGAGAGAAAGAAAGAAAAAGATGATGAAGCTCTAGAGACAAAGAGTTCGACGGAGAAGAGATGCCTCTGCCTGCAAGATGAAAACTATCCTCTACTTCACTTACCTCTATCAATCCTTATATAATTGACGGAAGGGAGTCTCCACATAGTACTTGACATTATCGGACTGTTGGGAGGCCAAGGATGGCAGTCTTTATACCGTATACTGACATGTTGGGCCATTGGCATACAAGTTGTTTAAGGTTGTCGGAGGTTGAGGCCGAGTTTCTGGGTTTCCCGAGTCTGAATGGGAAATTGCTAGATGAATGCCAATTGCTCTAGAGAAATAGACCTCAAATGGCTTTCCCAAGTACTGTAGCTTTGCATCTCGACGGGTGAGTCTTGCAGTCAAGCTCCCTTCTGCCTTTGCACTCGAGGGCCAATCTCCGTCCGGCCCGAGGAAACCTTTGCACGCCTCCGTTACCTTTTGGGAGGCCTACGCCCCATAGAAACTGTCTACCTGAGACTGTCCCTTGGGTACTATAGCACCCCATGGTATGGTAGCTCCACGAGTACTATAACATCTTGGGTATTGTAGCTTTATGGGTACTGTAGCATCACCAAAATTATATCTCTGTAGGTACTGTATCATAGTGAATATTGTAGCTTCACAAGTACTTTAACATCCTGGATACTATAGCTCCCGAGTCATGTTGGTGAAATTAGCATCGTACTATCAAACTTGAATTTTAATATTGGTAAAAAGTCAAAGTTAATGTTACTTGTGATCTAATGTACTGATCAAGTTTGTAGGAAAGTCTTAGTCGAGCCTAAGAATGGAAGTCTTGGTTAGAGGAACTAAGCAAGGAAGTCCTGGTCGGAAGGATTGGGCAAGGAAGTCCTGATCGTAGAGACTAGGTGGAAGTTTCAACAGATAGAGAACATTGAGCAAGAAGCCATGGAGGTCGAGGACACCAAGCAAGAAGCCCTGGGGGTTGAAAACATCAGGCAAAAGTCTAGACGGGTTGAGGACCGGAGGTCTAGTAGAAAGTCCTAAGGATCAAGATTAAAGTTGAGCAAACGTTCAAATAGGTTGGGTGGACCAAGGTTTGACATAAAGTAAACTCTCTTGAGTGAAGTAGTGATGATGCGCTCTAGGAAAAGAGAGTAGTAGGTGTCGGTCCAACTTGAAGTTTCACGGGAGACCGAAAGTTGTGATTAGATAGCTAAAAACTTTTCAATCATACTCTTTATAAGTTGTTATAATAACTCTGTAATGCAGGGACTTAATATTGGAAATTAGTCCAGAATAGATCTAAGCATTTGGAAGGGATCTAGGCATCTAGAATAGTTTCAAGCCTTTGGAATAGTTCCAGGCACCTGAATGGGTAGAACACAGCAATGCAAATGAGGTGGCAAATTCCAATTGGTTAGTGCATGCTATTATATAGGCGTTCGAAGAAGGATAAGGTGCAACCGAAGCAAAATTTGATCTAGTAGCTGCCACATCTACATTCCAGTCATCACGTCAACATTCCAGGTGCCCGGAAGGCATTCAGGCACCCGGAGGTGGATAACTCACCGACGAGTCGAATTAGATAGACCATGCTGGAAGCGTCCAAAAAGGATTCAGGTGCTTGGAATACTCAATAAAAATACTATCAACCAACAGCTTCAAGTGACAACTTTTCTACACTTTCTATTCACGGTCAATGCTAAAATGTTTATGCTTCAATGATGCAACAATGTCATGAAGCTGATATGAGCTCAAATGAGCCAAGTCTTTGGTAACTCTTAGTTGATTGTGTTATTTTGTTTACTCATTTCTTTTTTTATTACTTATTCTAAGGGGTCGGTAAGATCGTTATCAAACTCATCTGTAAGATACTAAAAATTTTATGGTTAGAATTAACCAATTAAAGGCTAAGTTTTAATTGGACCAGATTAAGTGGGTTGAAGCATAAATTAGCCAACCCCATTTAGGTTAATGGGTCGAATCTAGAATTAGGTTAAACACGTAAATCATTAAAGCCGAAACTCATTAGGTTATTGAATATAAGATATGGAAAAATTGGAACTCGTCTTGTGAAGACGAACTGAACCAAACGAGTTAGTTTTGAACCCAAATTGAATCAACTTGGTTTGATTTGTGATAGAAGAGATTTTGTCAAAACGAATGTGATGACAAGATTCATCTTGTGAAGATGAATCGAACAAAACTAGTTTGGATCAAATCAGAGGTCGTTTGGTTAGTGAACCAATCGAACCAATACTGAACCTGGCTCGCTACAGTAACTAGTTCAATTGTTACAGTAAACTCTAAGTTTTTAAGTCAATTTAGCCCAAACCCTAATCCCAATTTGAGATTACTGTTACTCCTCTTTAAAATGTGAAAATTGCGATTTCCCTGTGTGATTTCCCCTGTTCGACTCTCTGTCGCACGCATCTCCTCCCCTATCCCGCGTTCCCTCTCTGCTCGACGCCGCCGACTCCTCTATTTCCATCCGCCACATGCCACACGCCATGATTGACCTTCACTGTGACCCTCCATCGCACGCTGCACGCCCACGATCGCCTTCTACATGACCCCTTGCCTGTTGGATCGAGATCGCGCAAGAGGGGGGGTGAATAGCGCTCGCAGCTATTTTGTTTCGGAATCGTATGAGTAAAACAAACGCAGCGGAATAAAACCAGACACAGAGACACCAAGATTTACTTGGTTCGAAGCCTTGAGCGACTCCTACTCCAAGGCCCGCGATCGTTGATCACTTTCGATGGGCAACAACTATAATATCAAAAAAATCTTAATACAAGAGTTATATCAACAATTAATAAATGAAAACCGTGGATGGTCTTTGAGGCAGCACGTTGGAGAAGCAAGGACAATCACATTGAAGCAAGAAAGCACTTGAATTCAATTCTGTTCGCTGCTGCCGAAGGAAGGCTTTTTCATTCTTTTATTTGTTCGCTGCTGCCTTGCTTTTATAGGGTTTCAATGTGCCTTGAAACTCTCCACGTCGCCCTCAAGTCCCGGGTTGCAAACATGGATCAGTGCAGACTCATTCTGCGC
>NW_027434490.1:0-1326 GCF_044706935.1 Curcuma longa
GTATACTAACTCAAACATTCGCAAAAGGAGATTTTACCCATTAATTTTATTATCTGGTCAACCTATCTTTATGACCAATAAAATTAAGGGTCCGTTTACTTGGAAGTGCGGAAAGGAAAACTGAGGAAAGTTTTCCTCAGTATTGATCCATCCACTGTTTACTTTTCTAAATTTGTAGGAAGGAAAGGAAAACTAATCCATCAGCGGATAGTTTTTTTGTCCAAATAGAACCCCTCCAAATCGGGCGGAAAGCAACTGAGGAAAACCTTCTGCCATGCTCGAGCGTCTACCACCGCGACCTCAAACCTTTCTCCTATCCAATCTTCTTCTTCTTCCTCTCTGTTTCTTCTTTCTTTCTTCTTCCTCCTTCTTCTCACTGCTTCGTATTCTTCCTCCTCGCTGCTTCTTCTTCCTCCTTCTTCTCACTGCTTCTTCTTCTTCCTCCTCGCTGCTTCTTCTCCTCCTTCTTCTTCTTCTCCTCCTCCTTCTTCTCATTGCTTCTTCTTCTTCCTCCTCACTGTTTCTTTTTCCTCCTTCTTCTTCTTCCTCCTCCTCCTTCTCATTTCTTCTTCTTCTTCTTCCTCCTCACTACTTCTTCTTCCCCTCTTTCTTCCACGCCTGCGGCGTCTACCACCGCGGCGTCTACCACGGCAGTCCCGTCGTCTCCAAGTGCGACGATCTGGGCGCCCCCGTCGTCTCCGAGCGCGACGACTCCACCAAGCGGCAGCACGGCAACCTCAAGCCCTCCTCCACCTTCAAACTCTTCTCCGGTAACCACCAGCCAAAACCCCCATCAATCGGGGCGATGGTCTCATTCTGCCAGGAGGATCCAGATGGTGGCGGCGGTATGGAAGCAACGACGATGAGGAAGGCGGAGGCGGTGATGGAGCCGCCGCAGCTAGCGGCGATGAATCGATTTTCTTGAAGGCAGCGGCAGTTGGACTTCGCCGCAGTTCTCTACTCCTCCTCCTCCTCATTTCGTTTACTGTAATCCACGATCATAGGAAGTTTGTCTGGTGATCCGCATACAGACCCATCCGTTGGGGAGGAAGGTCTAAGCCAGCACGCAAGTCTGTATGCATCACCTACAAACCAGTAATGGAGACCGCGGGATTCGAAGAATCCCTCTCCCACTTAGTTTTTACTTTGAGGATTTTGAATTATGATCACATTAATAATTAATTCAATAAATTGATTTCCAGGCGAACCTTAGACAAAATCAATTATTGAACTTCTTATTTATGCTTTCATAATTAATTCTAATTTCCTATCTAATCATGCTTGTATAAATAAATAGTTCCTAATTGATCTCCAGGTTATGGCGAG
>NW_027434491.1:0-2917 GCF_044706935.1 Curcuma longa
AAAGGGCATTATTCATTTTGCTTCAATGCATATGAGTGATAACAAAGTACCAAATAATTCAAAATCTAATGCCTGTAAAGTGTGATAGAATTTTGATCATATTCACCACTCATCACAAGGAAAGTACAACTAATAAGATACTCAAAGATGCGAGCGAGGAGGCAAACATATGGCAAATAGACACAAGGCTTAATATTCATTCATTCACAAGCAAAGTAGCCCTGGTATACTGATGTAATCAGAAAATGCATGCAACATAAAATTAGGAACAATTAACATAATTTTTTAAATAAACCATTTTTGTATAACTAGAAGTTATCCACTTAACTTCTTCCATATAGGTATTATACATTGCTTGAAACCAAGGTTTTACATAAAGTAATGACAGTTGGTAGTATATAGACACACCAAAAATGAGAGAATAAAAAAAGGGAGACAATTGGAAAGGGTGCCTTGAATATATGGTGTAGTTGCAAGAGGGTTTTGAGTGCAAGAGACAGATGAGGGAAGCTAAGATAAGAAAAAGAATGACAAAACCAAAAGGATTGACAATACATTCTTAGACAACAATATCCAAAACAAATAAAAACTAGTGGCACAAACATTTCAATAAGTAGCCTAGCTAGACAAACACCACAATTAACAAAAAAAATCACACAAGAAAGTGAATTCATTGTAGTACCTTCTTTGAGTACAAGCCATATTAAATATTTGAGACTTCATTCTATCAACTTGACTTAGACTGGAAAAAAATATTAAAGTGCCTTAACTATTTGACTTCAGATGGTAAGCAAGATTAGTTTGGAAACTAACAATGTAAATTTAATAGATTAGCACATACCGAGCTTCAAGTGGAATATATAGAACCCATGTCATTTTCATTGTCTTCATGGGTATTACTTCCTCTTTCTCCCTTTGAACAGATTTTACACCAAACTTATCAGATGGTGGAATTGGAGAATCTACCTAGAGAAGTACATAATACAGAAAAAGAACAAACAATAGTTCAAAAAAACTAATTTAAAATTTCCTTATTTAAAAACTACACAAAGCTCTGCCTCTCTTTGCATATGATGATGAGTTCAGCTATCTCAACCCCCACGGGCTAGCACAGATGATTCCTGCAAGAGTGTTGCTACCAATTAGCCTAAGGTTGATTCTCAACGAGTGCAAAATAGATAAACATAACCCATAGATTAGAAGAACTTTGGCTAACGATAAAATTAATGCTAATGTGACCCTACCCTTAAGGTCATGGATTCTAATTGTTGGGTCCTGTTTCCTACTTACAATTGTTGAGAGTTGGGATTTAAGTTGGGTCCTATTTCCTACAAAATAGGAAACAACTAAGGGAAAAAAGGGTTTCGGAAAAAATTCACATGAAAACAGATTGTGAATTCTTTCCTCTGATAGAAAAAGTAAGGATATTTGTCAAAGATTAAAAAGAAAAAAAGATTTGAAAAGAAATTTTTTAAAATATTTTTAAGTCCAGATTTGAGTTCTATTCCATGTGAAAGTGAATGGTTCACCCAAATAGGATGGAGAAATATAAAGAAAAATTGGAGAAAGATTTTCTACTCTTTTCCTTCCCTCCAACTTTTCTATCAAAAGAAGAAAAATGTAGTTGCAAAAATATTTCTCTCACCTTATTTCCTTATTGGTTTCCTTTCCTCATACAAAACTCACGGTAGTTTTTTTTTCTTATTATACCAGCTCTATATCGGCTAAATATTCTTAATTTGATATCTTAAAATGGATCTTGAGTCGTTGATTCACTGTTTAAATTCTTCGATTGTGTGCTTATATTATCAATTCATAGATATTGTTGAACAACTCTTTCTACCAAAACTGTATGATTTCTGATGTTGAACTTAGTTGGGAAAAGAGAAATATGAAAATAGGTGCAGAGAAGTAAATCATATAGAAGAAGGAAAAGAGGATAGGGTATAGATTTAAGAGATTAGAGGGATGATTGAGTAAAGAGCAGACTATACTCTTTAAATGAGATGTTGAGTGAGTTGTGTGTCCTGACTAACAGCCACTGAAATCAAAATTGTGCCTAGTTAATGATAAAATTGTATAATCTCAGCTTTTGAGACAAGTATCCAATCAACTTTATGTATTTGCACTACCTTGTGTGAAAAACCAATGAAAACCCTTTCGAATAGTATCATTATATGAATTCAAACCACAAACTATTGATACGTGAAAAAAAACAAGATGTTATCAATGAAGTAGGAAACCCCTAAAACAACAAGATGTTATCATTACATTTAAACCTTCAATGAATTAGCAAATTTATAACTTCCTGCTTACCTCTGCTTGTCGCTACAAGGGGAGGAAATAGGCATGGGAGGAGTGAGGGACGGCCGGGCGGACGACCGAGCGCGGACGGCCGGGCAGAGCACGGCCAGGAGAGCGACCACGGGCCGTCGGGAGAGCGAGCGCGGCCGGGAGAGTGAGCACGGGCCGTTGGGAGAGCGAGCGCGGGCTGTAGGGAGAGCGAGAGCGGCCGGGAGAGCGAGCATGGGTGGGCAAAGCACGAGTGGGGAAGGAGCAGAGCCGATCGGGAGAACGGCGGTCGTGAACAACACAAAGGGAAAAAACCTAAGGGCGTAAAGGCTGCGTACGGGTAAAGGCAGAATGGAAAAGAAATTAATAACGTATTTTTAATAGCGTATTATTTATCTGCGCTGTCAATGTTATTTTTATAGCTCTCTTTTAACGGCGTATAATTTTTATACGCTGTAAAAAATACTATTCACAGTGCACGATTATACGCGCACTATTAATTTTAAAATATAATATATTATCCGCAGCGCACTTGATTATGTGCGCTGTAAAAATTATTATTAACAGCACACTATAGATGTGTGCTGTTAATGACGTGCTACAAAAAGTCAAGTTTCTTGTAGTG
>NW_027434492.1:0-1393 GCF_044706935.1 Curcuma longa
AGAGCAAGTGAAATTTGAGTACAAAATAGGGAAAATTCAGTACTAATCGTGGGAAATTCAGTATATATTGTGTAAAATCCAGTATGATTTTAGGAAAATTGAGTATAGTTCAGATGACACCCCCACCATGACAACCATGAGGCAACCTCACATGTACATGGTTTGCTCACCATGTAGAAAAACATGTCAACAGTGAGCTTACTATTATTATTTCACCACGAAGGGATTGCTTAGAGCAAGTGAAATTTGAGTACAAAATAGGGAAAATTCAGTACTAATCGTGGGAAATTCAGTATATATTGTGTAAAATCCAGTACGATTTTAGGAAAATTGAGTATAGTTCAGATGACACCCCCACCATGACAACCATGAGGCAAGCTCACATGTACACGGTTTGCTCACAATGTAGAAAAACATGTCAAGAGTGAGCTCACCATTACTTTGACACTACTTTGAATAATTTTACTCTTGATGCGACCTCACATGTACATGGTCTAGTAATCATGGTGGAAACCATGTCATGAGTTGACTAACCATTTTTATTGCACAAGTTTGGGTTATGCCTAGAGCAAGTGAAATTTGAGTACAAAATAGGGAAAATTCAGTACTAATCGTGGGAAATTCAGTATATATTGTGTAAAATCCAGTATGATTTTAGGAAAATTGAGTATAGTTCAGATGACACCCCCACCATGACAACCATGAGGCAACCTCACATGTACATGGTTTGCTCACCATGTAGAAAAACATGTCAAGAGTGAGCTTACTATTATTATTTCACCACGAAGGGATTGCTTAGAGCAAGTGAAATTTGAGTACAAAATAGGGAAAATTCAGTACTAATCGTGGGAAATTCAGTATATATTGTGTAAAATCCAGTACGATTTTAGGAAAATTGAGTATAGTTCAGATGACACCCCCACCATGACAACCATGATTGTGTAAAATCCAGTACGATTTTAGGAAAATTGAGTATAGTTCTGACACCCCCACCACCATGAGGCAACCTCACATGTACACGGTTTGCTCACAATGTAGAAAAACATGTCAAGAGTGAGCTCACCATTACTTTTGCACTACTTTGAATAATTTTACTCTTGATGCGACCTCACATGTACATGGTCTAGTAATCATGGTGGAAACCATGTCATGAGTTGACTAACCATTTTTATTGCACAAGTTTGGGTTATGCCAAGAGCAAGTGAAATTTGAGTACAAAATAGGGAAAATTCAGTACTAATCGTGGGAAATTCAGTATATATTGTGTAAAATCCAGTACGATTTTAGGAAAATTGAGTATAGTTCAGATGACACCCCCACCATGACAACCATGAGGCAACCTCACATGTACATGGTTTGCTCAGCATGTAGAAAAACATGTCAAGAGTGAGCT
>NW_027434493.1:0-1731 GCF_044706935.1 Curcuma longa
CACGTATGTCTGGTCAGTTTGACCAAGGGTTGATCCAAACAAGACATAATGTTTGGATGTGTGGAAGTGAGTGAGAAGACCTAGTCGGTTAGACTAGGCAAGGGAAATCCTAGTGAGTGAAGCTGGGCAAAGGAAAGTCCTAGTTGTAAGCTAGGCAAAGGGAAGTCCTGATTTGGAGGATCAGACGGAAGTCTTGGCAGAGTCAAGTGCACGAGGTGAAGTCTGGGCTGGTTTAGATGACCGAGTCGCAGCAGAAGTCTGGGTTGGTCTAGGTGACCGAGTCACAGCAGAAGTCTGGGTTGGTTAGAGAGAACCGAACCGCAGTAAAAATCCTGGGGGGGCTAGGACAGAGCCGAGCACAAGTCCAACAAGTCTAGAGGACTTGGTTGGCATGAATTCTCCAGAATGGAGTGCGTTAGACTAACCTAAGATTTCGATAGAAATCTAAAGTTAGACCCACTAGGTAAGGCTTTAGGTTGTTTTGTTTGCTTGCTTGTATGCTTGTCTTGCAGGAACCAGGAGCTGGAAGCAAGAGGGAAAAGCAGAGGTGAAGCAAGCAAAGTCAACTCAAAGGCAAGCTCAAAGTCAACTCAGGTCAAACCTGAGTTGAGTTGACTCAACCAAAGATGTGAGTCGACTCGGTAGTGGAGTCGACTCAGATAAGGTTTTGAGTCGACTCAGGCTGACGCAGAGTCAAAGATTTATCACAGTTGACGCCACATCAACTAGAGTCGACTTAGAAGGCAACTTGAGTTGACTCAGACAGGATAACGGGCGGAAGCAATAAAAGTTGATCTGCCACGTCAGTTGGAGTCGACCCAGATGGGCATCTGAGTCGACTCAGGACCAGTATATAAGGGGGCTTCGACCAGCAGTTGTGACAACAATTGATACGACCTCCTTTCCAACAAGTGATGCTTCTGAACGCGAACGAAGCCAAGTTCTCGCAACCGGGGAAGATCTAGGAGGAGTGCGCGACGCTCAGGACTTCCAGATCGGCGACCGAGAGTTTGTTTTATTTTTACTGTCCTAATTTCAATTTATTTTATTGTAATTGTTATTGGACTGTAAGACGGATTTCTCCGCCTCCGAACGACATTCGGAAATGAGACCACTAGTGGACGGACACCTCCCGTACATAGGCCTTGGATGTACTAACCCTGGGGGATTAGGAACCAAGTAAATCCCGCGTGTCCTCTTTATTGTTTTCTAATATTCCGCTGTGAGTTTTTATAGTTAACGAACGAATTCGAAAAAGCTACACACGCTATTCAGCCCCCCTCTAGCGCGTACATCAATCCTACAATTGGCATCAAAGCCGGTGCGCTCTTGATTGGACTAACCACCAAGGGAGCAAGACGGCAAAGATGGAGGGGGAAAAAGGTAACAATTTAAAATTTAAATTTAAATTTCATATTATATGTTTTAAGTGCAGGGAGAGAGGGCACTACAAAAATAAGTGTCCTACTCGATAGATTCGGACGGCACCACCGACGGCAAAGAAGCAACCGATGCGAGGAGCCCGGAGGAACAAAGAGCACATCCAGTACTTCAAGTGCCAAAAAAGATGTCACTACAAGAACCGGTGCTCGGAGAAAAAGACGACGAAAAAATCAGAATTGGGGGAAGCGATTCCGATAAGTAGTTTAATTTACGAAAATACTCTTAGGATGCATGACCATGCTATTTTCTATTTCTACAAATTTAGATAATTTTCCTAGAAATTTAGAA
>NW_027434494.1:0-2200 GCF_044706935.1 Curcuma longa
GGAGTAGCAGCGTTGCGATGTGAACCAAGTAAAAACAAACTGTGTTCTTTACTTTATTGCAACTCGTTTCGGTATTCTTTACTTTATTTTCTTCCGCGTTCGCACTCGAGTTTTCTACGAAAATTGAAAAGCGTTCAAACACGCTATTCACCCCCCCTCTAGTGTGTTTCCGATCCTACAGGTGGCACCCATTAGTGTTGGCTACTATCGTGAACCATCAGATCAATCCCGTTATGAGCTGTTTGGATTAGCCCTACTGTGAGTTGATCATATGGGCACAACTGAGTCACTTGATTGACCACCTCACCATGGACTAATCAGTTGAGATTTCTTAATCATCCAATTGACTCTACTATAGGTCGATTATATTGGTGCAATCAGCCTTCAGAGTATCGATGTTTGATAATATATCTCTGTCTGATTAAGTTTGACCAACAGTTGATCCAAACATGACCAGATATTTGATAGTGAACTAAGTGAGAAGTCTAGTTAAGTCAAAGTTAATTGGATGACTAGAAAAGAGAAGTCTGATCATGTCAAGGTTGACTAGATGACTAACAAAGAGAAAGTCTAGTCAGATTAAGATTGACTAGATGATTAGAAAAAGTTCAAGCAGGTTGAGGAGATTCGATATTTGGCACAGAGAAAGTCCAAGCATGTCGAGGAGACCCATTGTTTGGCAAGAAAAAGTCCAGACAGATCGAGGATACTTGATGCTTAGCAAAGGAAAAGTTCAAGCAGGTCGAGGAGATGTTTGATGAGTGATAAGTCCAAACAGGTCAAGGTAACCAGATGCTTAACAAAGAAAAATATTAGTGTTGGAAGCTGTTAGTATTAGCCCTAGAACCAATTATGAGATGATTGACAAGAAAACTTTTGTATCATATTTTATTAATAAAAGGTAAAGTTTATGGTCATTCTATTTACTTCAAATTTATGTCAGATGCATAAGTATAATAATGTCCTAGGGTAGTAGGTTCTGGTCTACAATGTATCAATTGGTTGAATTGATAGTGGGAGACTATAGACATATATATATAGAATACTAGTCTTAACTATTCCTAGTCAAGCTTTAATATACAAGGGCAATATTAATCCATTGAGACTAGCATGTAGGTCAACTGATGACTTAATCTCACAAGTTGATATGCGTAGGTTATATATATATTTTCTAATCATGTTAACGCTCATTTACTTATAATTCATTGCATATGATCTACTTTGTTACACCTTTTTCTTTTACAATTGCATATTTCTACTCTTTTGTTCGGAGATCTGCTCTTCGTATATTTTATATGACAGGATGCGATTTTGAGCTAAAACGATGCATTATTGATGGTGGAGCAAGGAATGGAGATTGAAGCATATTTTGATGAGTTTAGAAGTCATTTGAAGTGTTTTAGAGGCTCCCGGGGCCGTGTTTGACCTCCCCAGGCCGTGCCTCACAAGGCATGGCCGTGCCTCAACTTGCCACAGCCGTGCCTCATCATTCCAGGGTTGAAAACACGGCCGTGTCTCAGCTGGACTACTCTGCAGACCAAAAGTAAAATGACCATAACTCTTAGCTCCGATAGAACCACGGGACATACCATATACCAAATTGAAGAGGACTTCAAGATCTACAACTTTACTTTAGGGTATTCCCAAGGATTCCCCCTCTAAGACATTCTAAAAGTCACGGGAATGCCTCTTCCATAGAATACTTCCAACTCCGGGCTGTGTTGATCCAACAGAAGGGCACCCACTCTAGGCCGTGCCCAATAGGCATGGCCGTGCTTATTCCATAGAAAAGGGACCTCTTCAGGCCGTACCTATGAGGCACAGCCGTGCCTCATTATTTCCAAGGCTGTGCCTCACTTTACAGGGCCCGAACACGACCGTGTCTCATCCAGACTACTTTGCAGACTAAAAGTAAAATGGGCATAACTTTTAGCTCCGATTGAACCATGGGTCGTTCCACATATCAAAATGGAGCCAACTTCAAGATCTACAACTTTTATTCATCGTGTTATGACTAGTTCTAACTCTATGATATGCTAAATGGCATGAACATGCCCACTTTCCAGATGCAGTCCAGTTTGGGGGCAGTGCTTGGGAGACACGGCCGTGTCTCATTTTGTACATGGCCGTACCTCCTAGATACGGCCGTGTCTCATTTCCAGTGCCACGCCTAGACATGGCCGTGCCTCACAGACATGGC
>NW_027434495.1:0-1160 GCF_044706935.1 Curcuma longa
TTACAGGACTTCCTGCCCGGTGTCTGGTCCTTTTGATTCAACATGGGTGCCCCACTTCCTTTGTTTTTAAGGTTCAACCCACAATGGCTAGATTCCTTATCATGGCTCATCCGGCGAGATTAGTCCGGTGAAGAGCGGCCTTGCTTTGATACCAATTGTAGGGTCTAAAGAATGTCCACATCTCCGCAATGACATGATATTGTCCACTTCGGGCCTAAGCCCTCATGGCTTTGTTCTTGGGCTCTCCCCAAAGGTCCAAAGTGGACAATATCATGCCTTTGTGGAGATACAGACATCCTATTGTTGGGTTGCAAGGGTGCAAACATAGTCCCACATCTAAAACACATGAGAAAGATCATGGGTTTAAAAGAATGGAAAGTATCTCCATTGGTATGAGGCCTTTTGCGGAGAGCCCAAGAACAAAGCCATGAGGGCTTAGGCCCAAAGTGGACAATATCATGCCATTGTGGAGATACGGATATCCTTTCGATCCAACAATTTGCAACACCACTCGAGTTCGTTTATCTTATTCTTAATTCCCGCACTACTAATCCAAGACTTAGTCTTGGAACAGTTTTTCGTTGTTTTTGTCGTGCAAGGTTTTAATGGCCCAACAAGAGGGTTTTAGTACTGTTCGTCCCCCACTCTTCTCCGGAGAAGATTTTGGGTACTGGAAGGGACGGATGGAAACATACCTGAAGATCCAATTTGAAACCTGGATGATCATCAAGACTGGACTACGACTACCAACCGACGAGGACGGCAAGCCGACACCCTGCGAGAACTGGGAACCGACCCTTATCAAGAAGGTGGAAGCCGACGCCAAAGCTACCTGCACCCTTCAGTGTGGTCTTACCAAGGAGGAGCTCAACAGAGTCGGTCCATTTTCTTCCGCAAAGGAGCTGTGGGAGAAACTGATAGAACTCCACGAGGGCACATCCGATACAAAGGTAAGTAAAAGAGATTTATTACTTAATAAATTGTATAATCTGAAAATGCAGGAAGGTGAGACGGCAAGTTCACTACACGCAAGAATTCAAGATATCCTCAACTCCCTCCACAGAATCGGGCAGAAGATAGAAAATCGGGAATCATAAGGTATGCACTAAATTCGTTTCCAAGGAGCACATTGTGGGCATCAATGGTAGATGCCTACAAAG
>NW_027434496.1:0-2558 GCF_044706935.1 Curcuma longa
CTACAACAAAGAACTCAAACCATTCGAGAATCATCAAATATTGAATTTGATGAGTCAAGTAGCACCTACCCTAGAAAATCACAAATCGATGAGGACATAATTGCACAAACAAAAGAAATAACCAAGTAAATGGAAAATCTACAAATAGAGAGCAATAATCTAGGGGAGGGAAGAAATGACCTTGAGGATGAGCCTAAATGCAACAATAACGAGTGTGAGGAGCCCATTAAGACTAGGACTCTTAGGCATCATGCTCCATTAAGACTAGGACTCTTAGGCATCATCAAGATCACCCTATTGATCAAGTTGTAGGGGATATAGAACTAGGAGTGAGAACTAAGTCTCAATTTAAGAAACGAAACAAGTCAAATTGCCTTAATCTCACAATGTTAACCTAAAACAATTGATGAGGCTTTAAGTGACACGGATTGGATCCTAACAATGCAAGAGAAGAACTAAACCAATTCGAAAGGCTTAACCAAGATCTAACGACAACCCTAAACTAGGTGTCACGAATAGGGTTGCAAATTAGAATTTGTAAATTTTATCGAAAACCCGTGATTAATACCGAAAAAGCAAGTATAGGGGCCTCGAGTCGTGTTTTTCCAAGGACTAGTAGACAATTGAATGAATTGAGCTTATCGTGTCGTTCTTTTTAGGGTTTTCTATATAAATGGGGGTTTTTTTGGGGTTTTGAAACGAGATGCAAATTTAAATCAGTAAATAAATGAAATGCAATTGGAACCGAAGTATCTCTTAATCTAGAAATGTAAATTCAACTTAAAAAGATGATGGGGGTGCAAGTAAGGAAATAATCCAACTAGAATTACTTGGAACTAGGTGACTAATTCTAAATATAAAATGAAATCAAAACAAGCCTGTCTCTGAATTGTGATGAATAGAAACATTGGCACAAACAGCAAATGCAAGGTTTCAGAATTTGCAATTAAGCTTAAGCAGTCCTAACAACAAGTTGCCAACCATAATCACTAAGCTAACATCAAACCGGTACTCAAGTTTCAAACCCTTACCAAACTGATACGCTGGATAGGAGAATGGCACTGCACAGTGCCAAAATTCAGATAATCAGAGTTTAAACGCAATTGAGTGAGTGAAAACCAAGCTAAACAATTCCTAAAGCCAAGTCTAAATTCAAACACAAACTAAACATTAACCAGCATTACCAATTAACAAGATGTTTCGAAGACATGAAATTACAAAAACGCGCAGAATTAGAATTGCAGAAACAACAAAAAAACTGAAATCAGAAATTCAGAAACAAAGAACAGCATCCAATCCTCTTTTCTTCCTTTGATTCCTCAGCTGGGTGTCAAACAAGCTTCACTGATCGATTAGGAGTCTTCCCGTCGGCATCTTGTGTGTTTTGCTCGCTGCCAACACCTCGAAACGCCCGGAAAAACCCTCTCCGGCCAAGACAGATGCTGTGCAGTGAGTTTTCAGATGGCAAAGCTGGATTCCTTGCTTCTTCTAGCTCCGATTGATTTGATGATGATTCCGGAGTGCTCGCCGAACCTCAGAGAACCCCTCCTAAGAGCGCGGCTTCGGATTTCACAGCAGATGGCCGGAACTAGCTGAAACAGGGATGAACGGCGGTGGCGAAACCCTCGCCGTCGCGCGCTGTCCGGTCGCCGGATTATACCTAATCGGCCGGCGTTGGACTCTTCACCGATCAAGGAATGTAATGGACGAAGTTTGGACGGATGGGGCTGCCTGTGGAGGTACGGTGTCTGAGCAGGAATGGTTTCTCGCGCGGGGACGAAGGTGAACAGTGGCGAGCCACTGTTCATCAATTAAACCATGGTTTTATACCTTGATTAATCTGATGATCTGGACCATCCGTTTTGAATCTGACGGTGCACATTGATCTAGAGCTCTAGGGCAGCTTAGGGTTTGTGAAAAATTGCAGGGATTTTGATCGGGCTCGATCTAAGTCATGTCCTTCATGTTGGCTTGATCAATTTGACAAATTTGACTTGATTTGACTTGATTTGACCGCGGTTGAGCTCGAGTCCGATCCGATTTAACCCTAAAATCAATAAAAATCAAATTAATGCCAAAAAATTGCCATAAAATCATGAAAATTAGAATCAAACCTCAGATTATGCAATATAGGACAATTAAAATCAAATCGATCCATTTCATAATTTATTTTCATATAAAAGCCCAAAATTTAATCGATTTAAATCGTAAAAAATCTAAGTCATCAGGGAATTAGTTCCAAGACCCAATGACAAGACAATTGTGACCACAAAATAGGTGTTTAGGAACAAATTAGATGATCAAGGAATTGTAACTAGGAATAAGGCTAGATTGGTGGCTAGAGATTTCAATCAAGTTGAAGGGCTAGATTATGATGAGACCTATGCACCAGTAGCTAGATTAGAGTCCATTTCGAATCCTTCTAGGATATGCCGCATATATGGGATTTAAACTCTATCAAATGGATGTAAAATCGGCATTTCTAAATGGATTCATTAAGGAAGAAGTATATGTATAGCAACCTCCCGATTTTGAGAGTGTTGATCTTCCCAACCACG
>NW_027434497.1:0-7458 GCF_044706935.1 Curcuma longa
TCCAGAACATAGGACGGAGATCCTGGCTAAGGAAGAGCACGAGGCTTGTAGAAGACGTTTAAAGGCTTGCATCAAGGCTAAGGAGTGAAGAGAAGCTGAAAAGGGAAGTTTTCAGCTGTGGCAGTCGACTGGCCCTGCCAGCAGTCGACTGGGGTTTATCCGGAGCACACACAGACAAGCACAGAAAAATTAGTCGAGTTGACAGTCGACTGGAGCAGTCGACTGGCCATGGAGTAGTCGACTGATATACTGCCATTGGGGTGACAACTAGCGAATTAAATGCATATTTAATTCCTGTTAAAGCCCATCAGTCGACTGGCCTTAGGAGCAGTCGACTGGGGCACTGAAATTCAAAAAAAGAGCAGTCAACGTCGCAGAGACCAATAATTCAATTCTTTCATCTCTTTCATTGCTCTCTGAGATCTGTAAAAGCTTTCTCTTCCTCTCATACTTTATTAGAGATCTTGTACGAGGAAGACATTGCATTGTGAGGGTTTCTCTGCCTTCGAAGGGTGATTCGAAAAGGAGAGTTTCTCATAGTGGAAGATCGTGTGGTGTGTGTGGATCCTTGGATTAGTCACCTCGTAGAGGTGGATACCAAGTAAAATCGAACGGGTTAGCGATTGTGATCTTTTTCTTTCTTATTTATTTTGCTTCCGCTAACACTTTTGCAGAGAAAAATCAAAAATCGCTATTCACCCCCCCTCTAGCGAACGCACCGATCCTAACACTTATTACGTCACAATTCTTGACTTTTTGATCGATCGCACAAACATATCATCAAACAAGTATAAGGCACAAATCCACAAAGCAACTGCACAAGCATATCATAGAATATGGTAGATTGACAAATCCAAAGATACAATCATCCAATAACCCCGATTCCTCCTACATCCTAGAATCTGGAGGACTACTCCATATCAGGGAGGTTACAATACAAAGAACAAAGTAAATGATACATCCTATTCCAAGAATCTAAGAAGAAAATAAGAAATAAGACTTATCGATGAGCTTCCTCTTCTCCGGACTGCAATCTCTGCGAAGGTGAGGCGTGGATGTGGTAGAGTGTCCGGACGGATGAACAAATCGTCGAATCTGGCTCCAGAATGAGGCATCGGTGGCTCTAGCACGCTCCGATGGCTCTCCAAGATCTCCTCCCTTTTTTAGGGCTCTTAAGGGGGTCTATTTATAGACCCCCACAAAATTACCCTATGAGCAGCCAGGCACACCCCCGTGACACGGCCGTGTCTGGGAGACACGACCATGTGTGGCCGCCCTGCTGTGGTAGAGGCACAGCCATGAAGAGTTGATATTCTGTTGGGAGGCACGGCCATGCCTGTGAGGCACAGCCAGAGGTAGACTGCTCTCTGGTGGGAGACATGCCCGTGCCTTTGAGGCACGACCACGGGCAGGTGCTCCTCTGGTGGGAGACACAGCCGTGTCTGGGGGACATGGGCATGTCTTGGCGTGGCTCTGTTGAGGAGACACGACCGTGTCTGGGAGACACGGCCGTGTTTGGGAGACATGGCCATGTCTGGCTGCTGTAGGAGGAAGGCCCTAGTGTGCCTTTAGGGCACGACCTAGGCTTGTTGATCATCTGGTTGAAGGCACGCCCGTGCCTTGGAGACACGGTCTCAGGAGGTGATAGATACGGTCGTGCCTATGAGGCACGGCCCTATCTTGCCATGACTTCAATTAGTGCTCCATTTCACCTATTTTGCTCAGTTTTCCATCCTGAAATACACAAATACACGGGCAGTCCTCTGAACTAGAAAATAGAGAATACAATGCCAAATGCACAGATAAAGGATGTAATGTACGCAAGATATAACATTAAAAGCAGAAAGATGTGCGAATAAAGTATAAGAAACAGTTATATTTCCTACGCACATCAATTAGCAGTGTAAGAAGAAATAAATAGCAAAAAGAATTAAAAATAAAAATCAAAACTAAAAAATTTCCTCGGTCAGTGGTTGCACTGGATTCAAGGACCCCCGCTCTGATACCAATTGTAGGATCGATAAAAACACGCTAGAGGGGGGGTGAATAGCATGTTTATGCTTTTTACCTATTTTTGATTAGGAGCGCGGAAGCAAAACACGGAAGCGATGAAACGAATAACAGAAAAGAAATGAACACACTTTGTTTTACTTGGTTCATAGCCCAAGGCTGCTACTCCAAGGCCTACTGTCCTTGACCGTTTACTGCAGGCAATCCACTAATCAATTTGCCCCTTACGACAGTAAATACACGCTTTTACAAAACATAATAAAGCTCGGTAACACTTCGAAATTAAATACGATTAAGTACAAGTTACCGATTTTGAAGTCGGATCATGCTGGATGTTGTAATTCGAGCGTACTCGGCGTAGCGACGGCTCCAAGGATGAACGGGATCGCGTAGGGCGTTGTCATCACAAGTGTAGCGCGAAAGGATCAGAAGAATCGTTGTTGTCAGGTTACTGCTCGTGCACTTCTTTTATACTGTACTCGAGTCGACTCAGCCCAGATCTTAAGTCGACTCGAGTCCGACGTGTCAGATAGCTTTTCCTTATCGCTCGTTATCCGCTATTTGAGTCGACTCGGGTCACCATCTGAGTCGACTCCAGTCCGATGTGGAGTCTTCCAGATTAGTTGACTCTGAGTCGACTTATTAGTCAGCTTGAGTCGACTCATATCCAATTGGCAGAAATCCGAAGGCGCTGACTTCCAAAAGCTGGCTGACTAAGCTTGAGTCGACTCGATACTGTGCCTGAGTCGACTCCAACAGCAAAACTTAGCCAGTTTTGCCCGGAGTCTACGTTTTCTGATTTTTCCAATCCTGTATAAATGTTAGTAAAATAACATGCAAAGTAAATTGTTGAGTCAGTTCCTTAAACATCCTCTGGGTCTTAACTTCAGGTCTCCAGTGAGATCCTGAATTAGACCGACGCCTACTGTTTCTCTCGGGAACGCATTCTCACCCACTCCTCTCAGAAGAATTTACCTTTGCCAACCAAGTCCTCCTGACTTGTTGGACTTTTGCTCGGATCTGTTCTCAACCCCCAGGATTTGTGCTGCGACTCGATTCTCTCTGACTAGCTTAGTCTTCTGCTGCGACTCGATCCTCCCTGATCAGTCCAGTCTTATGCTACGGCTTGGTCCTCCTGACCAACCCAGACTTCTGCTACGGCGTGGTCCTCCTGACTAGCCCAAAATTTACTTGTTTCTTCGACTATGCCAAGACTTCTGCCTAATCCTCCATATCAGGGTTTTTCCAATTGCCTAGCTTTCACTAGGACTTAGGTCAAACCTGTGCTCTCTGCACACTTAGATCAACATTCTTAGTCCAAAACACACTTAACTTGAACATAGTTCCATTATCAAAACCAAGGTTCGATCCACCGGTGCTCCCTGCACCAATATTTTTGACCAATCGAAGCACACCTTGATCGAAGCATAAGATCGTTGGACTCTTGTGTTGGTATTCAGGATCCATACAAAAGAATACAAAGGAATAACTACGTAGCAAAATATTAAACAAGTCATACCTTTCTTCTTGACATAGTGTAGAAGATGTTTGTTATCTGAAGATCTCTTGATCTTCTGTAGTATTCCTCTCCTCTTCTTGGACGTCGTGTGGGCGACGATCTACCAAGATGAACTCCACCAACTTCTTTCTTCTTGCTTCCTAACCAAAGGCAACAAAGGAGAACTAAGGGAAAAGGATGCCTCTCTTCCTCTCTTCCTCTCTTCTTCCTCTCTTCTTTTCTTCTCTTCCTCTCCAAACCGCCTACCACCAAGATGTTTCTTGGACAAGGAAGGCCGACCCTAGCTTAAGAAGAGAATCAAAGGGGGAGTACTACTAGGAGGCGCCAACCCTAGATGAAGAGAACACCAAGGGAGAAGAGGAGATGTGGCGCCGGCCCTAGGTGATGAATTGAAGATGGTGCCGGCCCTAGATGGAAATCCAAGAAAAGTTAGATCTTGAGCCACCCCTCTCATCTCCTTTTATAGCTTTGCCTTTCTAGGAACTTTAAAAAAAATTATAGAATTAATATAATTTTGTTGGATAATAAAATTTTTTACAAAATTTTGTTGGATAACAAAATTTTAATAAACTTTTATTGGATAACAAAATTTAATAAAATTTTATTGGATAATAAAATTAACATAATTCTATTTAGAATTAATCTGAATTCTCTTAACTGAATTCTTAATAGAATTCTAAATAGAATTCGAACAGAATTATTAACAGAATTCTAACCGAATTCTTAACAGAATTCTAACAGAATCTCATTGGGTTGATATGAGGCTTTATCCAGAGGCTACAACAGGGACCTAAACAAGAAATTGGTTTTGGCCTCCTGATGGGCTTAGGCTTCTTGTGTTCTCCCTGAACACCCAACTCAAGTCCATCAATAATAACACATACCACTAAAGGGTCATTATTAAACTACCGTACCAATCCCATATTATAATATGGGCTCCTTCTTATCATGAATGCATTAATCTATCTTTGTTTAAGATATCGTATGTCCGTCAATTAATTAAATTTCTGACAACTCAATTAATTAACTTCTAATTCCGAGAGTAATACCACTCAACTTTATTATCATGCGGACTAAGTCCACTTGCAAGGTTTACATGATAATTCTTATGAGCTCCTCAAGGAGACATCATTAGCCTAAATTATTAAAACACAGATTCCTTCTATAATCAACAACACACCATATACATAGTATTATCTCCCAACTCATCGGGTCTTTTGATTTAACGAATAAATCTCACCCTTTGATGAATTAAAGAAATAAATACTAAGTATATGTGTTTATTATTATATAGGGATTAAGAGCATACACATCCATAATAACAGAGGTCTAGTTCGATTATATAGTCAGTATAAATCGAATGACCTCAAACGATCCTGCTCAATACACATAAAGTGTACTAGTGTAATTTAATAGTCAAGATAAACTAATACTAATTATGTAGGATCTCGTACGCGCTAGAGGGGGATGAATAGCGCGTTGGAAGTTCATGTAAAATCGTTCGTTTCTATGAAACTTGGCAGCGGAAATGATTAGAAGACAAAACAGGGGACACGCGGGATTTATTTGGTTCCTAACCCCCTAGGATTAGTACGTCCAAGGCCTATGCATGGGAAGACACCCTTCCACTATTGGTCTCCTTTCCGAACCTTGTTCGGAGGCGGAGAAACCTGTCTTACAGTCAATAATAAAGAAGATAAATAAAAGAGCGAAAAGTAAATGCAATAAAAATATAACCAAACTATGCAGGCCAATCTGAGAGGTCCTGAGCACCAATCGCTCCTCCTGGATCTTCTCCGGTTGCACGTGCTTGGTCTTGTTCGCGTTCAGAAATAGCACTTGGCGGGGAGGGGAACTTTTTGGAATGAATACCTTGATTGTGCACGTTCACCTTCTTTTATATTGGTCTTGAGTCGACTCAACTCCCCATCTGAGTCGACTCCAGCCGACATGACAGATAGAACTTCTTCCCGCTCGTTTATCCACATTCCAGTCGACTGGAGTTTACAAGTTCAGTTGATTGGCCCTTCAGTCGACTAGTGATGCGTGTTCCGCAAGTGCACGGAATGTCACCAAGTAATAAAAAGATCGAATCCATAGGGATCGTGAAATTAGTTACTAACCTAGCACAATAAGAGTGGAGAGTTCATAGGAGTTGGTTTGGTGTGGGGGAGAAAGAGTGTTCTAGAGGTCCTAACCCTTAATTCGAATAGAGAGTTCGTCTGTAACAGAATTTGGGAAGGCGATCCTAGGACTTTGGATTCCTCGAGATATTGATTGATTGACTTGGATCCTCTACCATTCCTCAATAATTGCACAATTATAGGGATTCTAACCAAATTATCCAATTAGACCTCGTCAGGCTTCCTCGAAATAAATCAATGGTGTTCTAATGTCACTATTATCGATTTGAGATGACTCCAGATAGCCTGGTTTAAGTCTTTTCCGCTGTCACTCAGGCGCCCCAACGTACTACTAGAATCCTACCCTCTATCACAGGGTATCCGTTTAAAGACCTCTCCCCAACAATGAGTAATCGTTAGTTATCCCTCATAAAGACTCATTATAGCCTAAGCAATTCCTCGGAAGGTCCGGTTAAAGACTTTCCTCCTGTCACGAGGCGTCCCGGGTGTACAATCCTAAGAATTCCTCAAATCATAAATAATCTCTATCCTTATAGATTCATACCATTCACAAGCATATCATTAAACAAGTATAAGACACAAATCTAAAAAAGCAATTACACAATCATATCATAGAACATGGTAGATTAACAAATCCAAAGTTACAATCATCCAATAACCCCAATTCCTCTTACATCCTAGAATCTGGAGGACTACTCCATAGCGGGGAGGTTACAATACAGAGAAGAAAGTGAAAAGTACATCCTATTCCAAAAATCTAAGAAGAAAATAAGAAATAGGATTTATCGATGAGCTTCTTCTTCTCCGGACTGCAAACTCTGCGAAGATGAGGCGTGGATGTGATGGAGTGTCCGGATGGATGAACGAATCATCGAATCTGACTTCGGAATGAGGCGTTGGTGGCTCTAGCACGCTCCGGTGGCTCTCTAAGGTCTCCCCCCTTTCCAGGGCACTTAAGGGGGTCTATTTATAGGCCTCCATGTAATTACCCTTGGAACAGGCAGGCACACCTCCGTCACACGGCCGTGTCTGGGAGACATGGCCATGTGTGGCCGCCCTATTGTGGTGGAGGCACGGCAGTGCCTTTGAGGTACGGCCAAGCAGAGTTGGTGTTCTGTTGGGAGGCACGATCGTGCTTGTGAGGCATGGCCAGAGGCAGACTCTCCTCTGTTGGGAGACACGACCGTGTCTGGGGGACATGACCATGCCTTGGCATGGCTCTGTTGAGGAGACACGACCATGTCTGGCTGCTGCAGGAGGAAGGCATGGCCATGCCTGTGGGGCACGGCCTAGACTTGTTGAGCTTCTGTTTGAGGGCACGCCCATGCCCTTGAGACACGGTCTCAAGAGGTTATAGACACGGCCGTGCCTATGCAGCACGACCCTGTCTTGCCTTATCTTCAATTAGTACTCTATTTCGCCTGTTTTACTCCATTTTCTGTCCTGAAACATACAAAAACATGAGCAGTCCTCCGAACTAGGAAATAAGGAATACAATGCCTAATGCACAGATAAAGGATGTAATGTACGCAAGATATAACATGAAAAGCTGTAACGCCCGCCCTTATCAGAGCCCTGACGGACGCTACAGTTTACTTCCTTACTTTCTTAAATACTAGTGATCAAATACGAACTCCCAAATTTCTTGCGGAATAACATAACTCATCTAATGAAACCGGAAGTTCATAAATGATAATATAACATCGTAAGCATGCATAGTCTAGAGATAACCGTCACAGTAATAAACTAACAGTCAAACATGCAAAATGTTAAAGTCGTTCATTC